>NW_024423897.1:58931873-58974748 GCF_017311325.1 Ursus maritimus
GAGAGTCGCCACCCACCTCCTCAGCGTTAGTTTAAAATGGCCTTTAGAACCTTCCTGTCATTCCACTTTTTCCCTACGGTTCACATTCTTGACCTCTTGGGTCTTGCTCATATGGTGACATTGGAACATAGAACTGAAGGAAAGGAGGGGGTGAGCCAGGACAGCATATCTGATGGATGCAGTGATATTTCAAATCACTGAGAAATTTAGAGGAGGTTTATTCTGGGGAGAGGTCTCTTCTCTGAGGTATCAGGTTCCCCCACATCTCTCCCCAAATGTCAGGTGAATTATTTGTCTCTCTTGCCTGTCCTTTTCTTTCCTTCTGATGGTTTTCTCTATATACCGCACGATCCTTACAGTGTGGTTTAAGGGTGGCAGATGGGTTAATTTATCCAGATAGCTGGTATAAATTTCCTTTGCTAATATGTGTGGAAATCTGGCTTCTGAATAAGAAAAGTTCCAGAGATCTCTGTATATGTTGGGGAGGCTTTTTGAGTAACAGGCCTTACTTTTGAGTAAATGAATAGATGGTGGATTTGGGGTAAGGTTTAATTCACCTGTCTGTCCATCCATCCATCCATCCACCCATCCATCCATGCGTCTATCTTATCTACTTTGCCTGGAGGAGTCTGGAATGTTGGAGCTCTGTTTTCACCAAAATCTGGGGGTTAGGGGCAGGGAATTGGAGGGCGAACTCAGGCAGACATTGCACAATTGGACGCTCGATCCCTCCATCCTCCATCCCTTCTTCTGTTGTTTTCCTTCCATATCTATCCACAGTGCCTGCCACCGCTGGGTCTAGAGCTTCTCCTAGGTTCTGAGCATGACGGTTTATCTCCCTCTTCTGGGCATAACATAAGATTGGAAGCCAGACCTCCTGGGCATCCATCCTGGCTTCCATGCTCCCATGCCCTATGACCCTGGGCAAGTTGCGTGACCCCTCTGTTCCTCCGTCTTCTCAGCTACAAACAGAGAGAGTAACTGTGCTGATCTTTCAGGGCTGTTGTGAGCTCTGGATGTGAGAATATGTGTGTCAAAGGTCCCACTGGGCATAGACATGACCCTCACTTGGTGCATGTCCCTGATACGGTCATTGCCATCACTGTCATTAGTGCCGTCATGGTCCTTACCCTCTGCTCTATTTCCTCTCTCTGGATTTCAGGTTATCACTTTTCAAGTTTCCTGAAATTTGGTGAAATTTCTCACTTGTTGACCAGTCTTTTCCTGTTCTCTTTGCCAGTATGAGTTCATTCCTCCATCCTCTGTTTCACTCTCTCTCTCTCTAGTAATCATTTTACTCTAACTCTAACTTTATTGGTGTCTCAGCAGGAAGAGGAGAGACAAATGGGTGCTCGGTCACCTTTTCTCTTCTTGTTTTTGAGAGTTCCAAATCACCTAAGATGATGGGGTCCATTATATTTAAAAGACAAAATAGCTTTCCTTTGTGGCAGTCTGATGCCCAGGGCACTGAACTCTTTAATAACCGAACCCTTACTCAACAGTTCAATAGGCTCCCCTCACTGCGTGTCTGAGCTTTATGAAGGCAGTCACCTGTTGTCAGCTGTTTGTCTGTATTGTCTTGAAACTTAGTTTAGCATCTCTCCAGGAGCCCAAAGCATTTTCTACAGTATAGCCTTTTCATTACTAACTTGAAGGCTATATTACATTACTAACTGCCGTTACAAATAATACCTCTGCACGAAGTGGGAGCAGGTAGCAGGTGGTCACCTGTCATGATGCAGCAGGTGTGTCATGACTCCCATTCACAGAGAAAGGAATTTCATGGCAGCAACCCATTCCTTATTCCATAACTTTTAGCTGAGAATGAGAAATGGTCATTCTGGCTACTGATTGGCCGAATATTGGTGAGACTTCGTAAGAGAAAGGCAGGTTAGGACCCGCAGGTGCTCAGCACCACACCATAACCACACTGGATACAGACACATGTGAATGAGACTCACTTCATTCCCAGATCATGGCTGAGACCTCTCCTCACCACTCCATCATGGTCGCCTCCCCCGCGGCGTTCCATCCCTCAGCCGTGCACAGGGACTTCACCTGCACCCGGCGCACAGCGGATGGGGCTGCTTAGCTCTCCTGGTGGTGAGGCCCGCAGTTACCAGGTCAGGATCTCGCCCTGTGTGTCGGCAGCAGGATGTCTGTCCACATGCATGCTTCCTCTGAACTCCCCATCCAGGATACGTCTATGTAAAAACTGCTTACTGTCCGGTGATGAACATCTGTTGAGGGGATGGCCTTCTTCCATGAGTTGGGTGGTTAATGGGGAAAGATGGTGCCGAGGAGCTGAATATCTTGCTTTCCCTAAACAGACAAGCAGTGAATCAGCAGAGAGCGTGTGCACCTGTGTCTTGTTTGTTATCTATTCTCGAATGACAAAGTGACCCAATATAATAGTGATCGTTCATCATCTCCCCTGGTTTCTCTGGTCAGGAATTCAGCATAGTCCAGGAGGTTCCTGGCTTGGGGTCCCTCATGGGATGACAGTCGGACAGTTTCTGTGGTGGGGTCATCTCCAAGGCTTCTTTGCTCGCATGTGTGCTGCCTGGGTGGGGGGCACCCCAACAGCTGGGGGTCTCAGGCGTCCGTGGTCTCTTGACATGGTCTTTCTAGCATGGGCTAGCTCATTCCCTGCTTGGGGGATTAGGATTCCAAAGCTCCTCTCGTGAAGGAGAGAGGGAGAGAACGAGAGAGAGGGAGAGAGAGCCAAGCGCAACCCTTTCTACCTTTTGTGACCCGGCCCCGGAAGTCACCCATGCCTTCCCTGCCGTGCTTTATTTTCTGATGCATTTGGGAAAACACACCCAGGTACAGAGAGAAAGGAGAATAGATCCAACTCTCGATGAAGCAGGAGGCTCTGAAAGAGGTTGCAGAACTTGAAATATTGCTGCAGTCATTTTAGGAAAACATAATCCACTTACCTTGAGGTCTTTTTTCCTTTTATTGACAAAGGTAAATTTTCTTTAAAAAAACATTGCTCACTGCTGTTTGTCAGAACAGCATATGCCTTGGTCATGTGTCCCTCCCCCTGGACCACCAGCCTCATGAGATGACGTGGCTCCCTCTGCTATGGGGTGACTTCAGGCTCCCTCTGCTATGGGGTGACTTCAGGCTCCCTCTGCTATGGGGTGACTTCAGGCTCCCTCTGCTATGGGGGTGACTTCAGGCTCCCTCTGCTATGGGGGTGACTTCAGGCTCCCTCTGCTATGGGGGTGACTTCAGGCAGCCCCTGGGTCAGCATCAGCCTCGCGATCTCTGAAGTCAAGGTGAAAACGCTGGTCTCAGTAGCTGGCAGGAAAGCCGGGTGGCATCCCAGGAGAGAACAGAGGAACCCCATGTGAACACACAGCCTGGACACGGTTTCTGCATACTTCGTAGAGGACCGTCCTTTACAACACTCTGGATTGGTCCAGAGGCTCTGAAGGTGTTGACTAAAAACGGCTTCCTCTTGCTCCCTGTGTATCGGTGGAATGAAAAATGAATAATCCTGGCAAGAATGAAGTCGGTCCTATGGCCTGTGTCCCTGTTTCCACAGGATGGACACCTGCTGTCACCTATCTGCATAGCTCAGCCAGGGGCCTGTGATGGACAGGGCAGGGACTCCAGGGGCCATTGGGAAATCAACTGCTTGGAACTACAGAGTTGGTACAACCATTGTCTAGTTATGATACCTGAAACTTGAGCCCTTCATAGCCCACACTCCCAGCCTGTGGTTCCAGAAATCTCCAAGGCTCTCTGTGTTGATCTGTCCTGGGCCGGAGCCCTGGGGCTTTGCTGGAGTGGGAGTGGAAGGGAGGGGTGGTTGAGAGGTGACTGGCAGGAGCTGCAAGGTTGCAGGGTGGGGCTGCCGTTGGGGAGGGGGAAGGGATACTAGAGGGAGAAGGGGAACAAAATCGAGATGCAGGAAGTCCTCTGTGACCAGGGAGGGGACAGGCAGCACTTTTGCTGGCTGGCCACAGATGGCTGGTGGGTACCTGGGGACTCCCTTCCAGAAAGCTGGGTCCATGGGATGTGCCAGGGTCATTTTCAACCTGTCCCACAGGAGAAGCATAGAGAGATGACCTGGGCCACCTACCATCCCAGAGTTAAGGGACAGCCTCTGATTTTGACGGGGAAAGTCAGGAGTGTGGTGGAATGGGGATTCCGGTCTCTGGCCTTGAGGGGGGCCTTGCTGCCTAGTGGAGACCATTGGGTGGCGGGCTGCCTCCCAGGTGGAATCCTAAGGGGCATGACTGGAAAGCCTAGCCCCACCGGCTGCTGTTCCTCCAGGCTGTAGGAGGGATGGATGTCGCTGGCTGCTGGCTAAGGGGCATGTCCTTGCTGGGACTGTCCTGGGAGCTCTGGGTCTCCGTCCACCTCGTTGGAAGCTTTCATTTCCAATCCAGGGGTTGGGGGCTTGATCAGCTCTGCAGGTGAGAGAGAACCTCTTCCTTTGGCTTGAGCTATTCAGTGCCAGCACTTTCTGCCCCAGGGATCTCCCCATCCTAGAGCAACTCCTGACCTGTCAATACAAGCAGAGCTGGCCCAGGCTCTGCTGGGAGGGGCTCACAGTGCAGCTTCTCACGAGGAGAAGCATCCAGCACATTGGTTTCCAGGGACCAAATCTAATGTAGTTTTCTGATCTTGGACTGATCTCCTAGTCTGCATTTTGAGATGAAGGGAAACACAGGTGTGGTATTCTGATGCCATCCCCTCCTTCCCAGGGGGATATCAGGGCCAGCCCTTCTTGTCTGGGCTGTGCCCACACGCACGCACCCACCGCTGGGCTGCGACACCAGCGGGATCGGGCGGGGGGGCGGTGGGGCAGGCGGGCTGATTCTAGATTTCAGCTCCAAACTTGAAATGGAGAAGAAAGAACCCTGAATATTTGTTTCTGTCATATTTGCAAAAAGCAAAAAAAAAAAGAAAAAGAAAGAAAATTCTCATATCATGCTTGCACACAAGCACATGCATAGTGTTATTATTTTCTGCTTGATTTATGGAGTGGTTGCTAGAGGACACATGGTACTTCTCGGTTCCGTGAATTTTCCACACAATTACTGTTGCAACACTTCGTGATGTGCTTTCGCTTTTCTTTATTTTTATTTTTTTTAGGATTGAGATCTCAGAGATGAGAGAACCGTAGACCTGAGGCTCGGGGTCTCATCTTTTCTTCCCTGTCCTCTCGGAGGGGTGGGAAGGGGTGAAGACGGAACCGGGGGAGGCCTCCCTGGGCAGCAGCATGTGAACCCCACCTACTCCTCCATTTTCTGCTGTTCGCCCCAAATGCATTTCTATACACTGAAGCCGGAGACTTGCATTTTTTCAGAGAGAAAAGAAAAGCTGCATGCCTGGCATTTCCTCCAGTTTCTGGAGTGTGTGCATCCCTCAGCATGTGGGACATGGGCCCAGCTGGCCTTGCTCTGACACCTGAGCCTGACATAGGGTGCAGGCAGGTAGTTGTCAGTGGCCAGAGGGGAACACTCAGGGTCTTCTCGAAGCCTGGGAAAGCATTGCGTGCTTCCTGTTCAGGGCAATGTGGCTGCCCCCCCCCAACTGTTTCCTCCCCAGGCATGTGAGCCTAGGGGAGAGGCCAGGAGGAGAGGCTGGCAGGCTCCTGCAGGGGGCAGAGTGGGAGGTGGGCTGGGGCAGGAGGGCCTAGGTGTTTGCTACATGGAGGAGGTGGCATTGGGAGAGTGGGGTTGGCATTTGGTCAGACTTCACAGCTCATTCTGAGCGTTCTGGGTATCCAGGGGGGTTTCAGTCTGCTCTCCCCCTCCAGCAGGTCCACAGGGGTCAGCGGTCCACACCACCCACCAGCCTCAGAAAATCAGAGAAACAGCTTCCACGCGGAAGAAGCTCGTGAAAGGCCAGCACGCACACCATGTTCTGTTAGCAGACGAATGCCTCCTGCTAGGGTCTTTTCCAGTTCTGGAATCCAGTCCCAGATGGGGGATGGATTTCTATTCCAAGGACGGCATCTACACTTTTCAAAGTGAGCTGGTCACCTTTGCCCGCTCTGTCAACCCACCCACTCCTTTGGATTTCTGGGCTGGACTCTGTGTGTCCCCGCCCCTGGGGAAGCCACGGGGACTCCACATCCTGTGTCCCTCTCAAGGGTCTGTCGGGTAGTAGGTGAGAGTCCAGGAAAGTAAATTGTTCCCAGCAGGGAGTGCAGCATACCAAATCAAGTGCCAGATTTCAATTTTCTAATGGGCTGTGTAACCACAAAATGACGTCATCCTGCCCCGAATAGTAATTAATCAAAGACTAAAAGATCCTCTCCTCCGGTTAAACAAAAGGACCCGGACAAGTGAGGAGGCTCCCGTTAGAGCAGGTGCTCCCTCCTGGTGTGCAGGGGATGCTCTTCGTCAGGCCCCGGCGGCTCTAGCCCTGGGATGTGGAGCGAGCAGCACCTCGCTGCCCACAGATGCCACTGGGCACGGGCTGGAGGCCACAGCTCCCGAGCCCACGTGGGACACGGAGATGGAGGCAGAGGTGGTTAAACAAATGGAAAGAGGAGTCATGGCCGGTAGACAGGGCAGTTGAGACAGGGTCCCAGCCCTTCTCAAGAGGAGATGCAGAGGCAGCTGATGGGAAGGGCTGGCTTCTGTACGAGCTGCACAGGCCACGTCCCCTGTGCTCCCCTAAGAGCAGTGCTGCCCTCAGTATGGGAAGGAGAAGGGGGAGCACGGAGGAAGCAAAGCCAGGGCAGGGTGTGGGTCACCCTGGAAGAGATGATGGCGGCTGCAGGCGGAGAAGCTAAGGAGAGGTGCACCTGCAGCTGCCTTCTGGAAAGCAGGGGACCAGGCTCCAGCTGACCCTGCTGAGGCAGCAGAACCGTCTGGGCATCAGCATCCAGGGTGGAGCAGAACCTGGCGCTTCCACTTCCTGGCTGTGTGATCTCTGGCAGGTGGCAGAATCACCCTCTGCCTCGGTCTACTCACCTATAAATTGAGGATTATTAATAGGAACA
Organism: Ursus maritimus; assembly: GCF_017311325.1. Lineage (NCBI taxonomy): Eukaryota > Metazoa > Chordata > Mammalia > Carnivora > Ursidae > Ursus > Ursus maritimus. The sequence goes on from NW_024423897.1 coordinate 58,938,847, forward strand.
CTACAATAACTCTCTAATAGGTAGAGATCGAGAAGGAGCACCTGTCTCCCTGCTGCGGCTGCTCCCCCTGCCATTCCCACTGCCACACCTGCCTCGCCGGCGCATTCCAGAGACGTCCTGCTGCCTACACCTAGCGAATTGGGGGGAAGAAAAGGAAGAAAGAAAAAATGTATCTAGAGCAGTGGTTCGCGAGTTCTCTGTCCCTTAGAATCTGCTGTAAATATTCTGAAAGTTCCAGAGCTGGACTAGTCCCCCCACCAATGAAATCCCAGTCTCTGGGTTTGGGATTCAAACATCAGTGGTTTTGAAGCTCCTCGGGTGACTGCAGGGAACGATTGCCCTAGGCGGTCTGTTAGAGCAGAGGAGAGCCAGTAGCTGGTATGTCCTCAGCTCTTTGGTAGGACTATGTTTTCCTGGTGCCCTGGAAACTGCTAACCTCATTTCTCGACATTCCTTAAGGCATAGGATGCCACAACCTGACAGCCAGACTCGACTGTGCAACAGTTGCAACTCAGGTCCTAATTAAACTGGAGCAGGGCCCGTGGCCACCTTACAGTATCTTTACTGCAAGAGAGCAATTTTGTTCTCGTCCTCCTCTGTGTCTTCCCCCTTGATCCAGCCTTTTCCTGGGGGACCTTTGTTGCAGCTGGATCCAAGAATCACATAATCTCCTGTGATAGTGACCTTCCCACTAATGTTTGAAGCTCCCTTTGATAACAGGAGATTCAAAAGAGAACGAACCATTTCAAAATGGACTTACCAAGACCCAATAAGGGTTTCTCATTGCACATTAATTCTAAATGCCTTCCCTCCTCTGGCTTGGGAAGGAATTCATCACCAGTGGCAGTGGAGCTGAGCCCTACCCCACACAATTCATTACCCTCCCGACCAGCCAGGCCATCTTCCGTGTTGTTTTCTTCCAAGTGGCAGCGTCTCCTCTATACCGAGCTGATCATTTCCCTCCGGCTATTCTGCCACGGATTTATCCACATCAGATCTTCTCTCCTTTGTATCTGTCCACTTCTGAAATTTAGATTTATCTGTTTTGTTACCGAATGAGAAATGGCCCCTGTCAATGTTGCTTAGATGAGTTTGTGGGTAGGAGTCACAAATCATCGGATGCCGCAGAGCCCTGCCTGCCTTCAGTGTGGAGGCTTGGGGTCCCCTGGGGAAGGGGTCCCAGCATTGCGCTTACACGTGTGTCCCCAGGCTCACCCCGTGTGAGACTGACACATAGGATTTTATTGCCCAGCATTTATATCTGAAGACATTGCAGGATCAAGTGTGTTGTCATCTGTTCTCTCCCCCATCCAAATTTCTTTCCATCTTAAGATCACATGCATGCCTATCACCTTGTATTTGTGCAAGACATGCCCATCATTTTTACTGGAGATCCTGTACCCATCTTGTTTGTTGCGTCGGCTCAAACCTCTGCACACGGGCACCTCGGGGGTAGCAGGTTTGTGCTGCCTCTTGCCATGTTGCCGTGTGAACGTAGGGCCAGCTGAGCCATGCTTCCAGCCTCTCTCCTCTTGCCTTCCTGGCCATGGCAACAATTCATGCTTTTGTCCACGTTTGTTCCATTAGCCTCGTGTGTCCTTCTGCTAGAGACGTGCGTGTGTGGGGTTGGCCATCCTGGGCCACGGCTTCAGATGCTGTGCAAATGACGCTCTGGCCCTCCTGGGGGCCGTGGGGCTTTCCTCGTAGAAAAATACCTGATCACATGGACTCACTTCTCGGATCTTTGCATTTTTCTGCCCAGAGATCTAGAGACCCTGGTTAATGGCGCTCCGGGAAAGCAGCGGTCATTACTATAAAATAGAAAATAACTGTGGGGGGCTCAGTGGCTCAGTCAGTGAAGCATCTGCCGTTGGCTTGGGTCATGATCTCAGGGCCCTGGGATAGAGCCCCGCATCACATCAGGCTCCCTGCTCAATGGGGAGTCTGCTGCTCCCTCTTCCCCTCCACTCACCCCTCCTTGGCTATGTCTCTTTGTCTCAAATAAATAAATAAAATCTTTAAAAAAGAAAAAAAACCTAAAAAATGGATCCCTCATGGTTGAGGGAGGTGGAGCGGGACAGGGGAGCGGAGGGGCATTTTTCTGTTCTGTAATGTTGTGTAAAGAAGCGTCACAAGTAAAAGCAAGCACCCACACAACTATGCAGGTAGAGGAAGGTAAAAGGAGGCTGGATGTCACCCACGACCACCACAGTGTTGCAGTAACTCCCTTCTACTTCACTTCGGAGAACCCCAAATAGCTCTCTGTTGCTCCCCAAACCTTGACAATCTCAAGTTTGAACCTGGGGGGGGGGGAGTTCTGTCCTCTGGGAATCTGGGCTGCAGTCAGGTGACAAGACCACACAGCTGCCGCCAGCCTGGCTCCCGAGCTCCAGACCCTCTCTGGGCAGGGAGACTTGTGGTCCCTCCGCGGGTCCCCCGTCCATGAGCCCTGGAGGCAGTCTGCACCTGTCTTTGCAAGCATGTTCTGCTTCCTGGCTGCACTGACTCACTAGGTGGTCCTGTTAGGTCCCAGGCTTGTCTTTTGTCTGTCTGGCTCTCCCTCATCGCCTGCTTGCCTTAAGAGAAACGGGCTCCCTTTCTTACTGGTCCAGACTGATGTTACCAGCTGACACACAGTATTTTAAGAGAATGTCACCGAGAATGTCGAGAATGTTGCTCCTTTCTGTGGTTCTGGCTCTTAGTTAGCAGGGTTATATTTTATCCTCTTATTTACTGGGTGCATCATAAGCATTTCTGTTACATAAACGCAAAATACTGAAACATTTATAAATGTAACCATGATAACAAATTTACACAAATATCATGGTCTATTCTCTATGTACTTAATAATTCTTTTCTCTATGTTTACTATGTATCTACCATTAACGTTTTAGACCTGTCAAGATAGAGAGAATTTGAGGCTGGAAAAATGACACTATAAACAAGTCCCATCGATTTCTCTTACTTTGATCTGGAAGGATGATGATAACCAAATGTTTGAGAGGGGACTGGCCTTAAATATGACAAAGGCATAATTCAAAACTAGGACAGATCTTGACTAAACGTGTAAATAAAGGGGAGCAGAAGCATGGATGATTTGAAACAATGGATAATAAAAACGATTTTATGCTTTAGATTGAAATACTTATTTTGCATTTGCAATCAGAGCATGTTTCTCACACTGTTCTATTTAAAGTGGCTTATTGACCCCACTGTGACTGAAGATGCCAGGGGGTAGGGACAGCCCAAGGGGGTTGTGGGAATAATCTGGAGGATGAGTGACGTTTGTCTGGGAGGGACAGCAGCACTGTTGTCACCATGCTCAGACACAGTTGTACCATCTTGGTATATTAGAGTACCATCCAGAACCACCCCTCCAACCTGCCTCCCACCCCCCTTGTCCTCACATCCCTGGACTTTTCTCTTGACCAGTGGAACATCGGTAGAACCAATGTGGGCAAAGACTTGGAAAACACCTGTGCCATGGGGCTAGCCCCCTGGCCCTTCCACCATTGCTGTGAGAGGGACATCTGGCTCAGGAGGGGGAGGAGGGACACATGGAGCACACACCTGTGCCACGCCCAGCTGGGACCCACAGGTGTGTAAGCCAAAAAAATGCTTATTGTTACCTGAGTTCCGATTTTTGTGCTGGTTGTACAGTATTATTATGACCATAGATGCCTGATAATATCTACTGTCAATGGGGCTTTCTCTTAAAAATAGACCAGGACGCAGACACAAACCCATCATCATCTTCCTTCCTTCCCTCCTTCCTCACCCCTGCATGACCCCAGCTTTCTTCCAGGGTGTTAGGCACCTGATGTGGAGGAGATATGGAAACAACCAGCAGGATACTCTTCCTGCCGTGAGGAATACAATCTTGGTGCATGCTGGGATCCGGGGCTGGAGGGCACTTAGTAAGCGAGGAGGCAGTGCCACCGAGCATCCAGGGGTCCAACGGGCATCACCCTGGTCCACCTGTCAGCAGTGTGGGCTGGAGTCAATTACTTGGTGTCTCTAAGCCCCAATTTTTTTTTCCTGTAAAATAGCAATAATTATACTAATCTCATGGGGCTTTTGTGAGAATTAAATGAGCCAAGGTAGGTGCATGTGAAGCCCTCAGCCCCGTTCCTGGCCTGCAGAAAGTACTGGGCACGGCAGGTGGTGAATACTGACAACAGAACACGCTGCCGCTGGCCGAGGGGGACCAGCTGAGTGCGGTCACCTGCCCGCTGTGTGGAAAGGACGGAGACTGACTGTCGCTGAGGCCACAGGACGCCAGGTATTTTGGTCTGAAGAGTTCCTTGTCCGCTGTGAATTGGAGACCTTCGATGTTTTCTTGCACAATGGCAGCTCTGTCTGCAGCGTGTTTTCCTGAACCCCCAGAGACATGTCAGTGCGGGTGAGTTCCACAACTGCCTTTGGATCCTGCACATGTAATGTTTCCTTACAGGAGTCTGGAGCCAGCATGCATTTATTTTTAAACCTGTTACTTGGAGGGTAGTTAGCCCCAGGGAATACTATAAGCCAGTCCAGCCTGCCTCCCAGGATGAGGTGAACGTGAACTTGTGTGGGCCACCTACTGTCTTTTAGACATAAAAGCAGAAGCGGAGAGGCATGTGGTGGCCAGTGCGTGAGCTCGCTCTCTTAAGGAGGGTTTCTGGCTTATCTGTGTTTTGAGGAAGCCACCTTGCTTTATGGTGACATTGGAAATAGCTATAAACTATAAACGCTCTGAGTCTTGGCTTATGGCAAGTGGAAACACCATTAGGGTTACTAGATCTTTCTACGTCTTTGTTCACTCTTTGTTGGTTCATCGGTGTAAAGAGAGAACACGGTCTGCGTTTGCTTCATAAAGTAATCCATTTAAGGCAAAGCTTTCTCTATAGCAGGCAACACGGACCATGAAATGTTCCCTGACCTCGAGGGGCTACCCTCAGTCCTATGTTCCAGGTTCCATTTCCCAGGAAGCAGTTCTGAGAAGGAGATTTGTGTACAAAAGTGAATTGGGAAGTGCTTTTGGGTTGCACACCTGACGGGGAGGGAGGGCAACCGGAAGGGGCAGAATGGAGAGCTGAGCTGTCACGTGGGCATAAGAAAGGCCTCAGTTAATTCCTGGGTGGGGCGGAGGATGGGGGGTGGGGGCTCTGGAGCTGAGAAGGTCCCTTTCAGTGTTCCCCTACTGGTGTGAGGAGGCTGGGCCTTTGAATGGCATATGAATTTGGGCGAGGCGGCGCTCTTCAACCAAGAGCAAATTCCAAAGCGGTCCTTAGCTGAGAGCGGCCAGCAGCACAGGGATGAGGGCTGAGCTGTTCACTGCCGTCCACTCCATTACGGCGCATGCTTGAGTACTAGAGTGTCCACAGGGAAGCTCTAGGGGACCTCCAACCCAGAAGGGACTCTCCCAGGAAAGGCTCAATGAAGCCCAGCTTCCAAGGTGGATCTAGGACCATGGAAACCGTCTTGTACATCGTATGTCCCAGGGGCGTGATCTGCTGGCGGTGTCAGAGCCTCGAAGGCACAGAGGACAAGTTTGGGTAAAAGTGGGGAGCAGTTCTGTCTGCTGGGAAAGTGGAGGTGAAGAGACAGTGGGAAAGTGAGCGATAGTCATCCCCACGGCTCAGACTGGGTTATAGAGAGGGGTGAGACCAGGCGAGAGGCACCCGGCTGAGACCAGGTTAGCGAGAGGCATGTGAGGTCGGCTCAGCTTTCGGACTTCTTTCTCAAGACTACGGATATATGTCATTGTTCCAGACTGAAGTGGTGCGAGCACAGCAGAACCTCAGCCCCTGCAGAGGGGAGAGGTAGAGGGACGAGCTACCTGGTGGATCTAGAAGCGAAAGCCTCGTTAAACAGGGTAAAATAGCTGGACCAGCTGGGTCGGGTGGAAGGGCGCTCCACGGAGGAGTGTCTCAAGTGCCAGACTGAGCAGTTTGGAGTTAATATTTGATCCCCAAGGAGCCCTGGTCTAGGTTTTGGGATCTGGAGAGCCACGAAAGAGCATGAGCGAGAATGGTGTGGGGGTATCAGCACCTGTCCAAACAAGCTGGTCAGAAAGCTCCAGCACTACTCCAGCTACGGGTCAGCAAGTGCTTTTCAAGAGTCTGCTTGAGCGCCACGAGGGTGTTGAAGACTGTATCCCAGACCCTGCCTTGACAGAACACGCCATTTTATAAAGTGTTTTCACCGTATCTCCTGAAGTCATGATGAATTATATACGAAATAGGTGTGGATTGCAGATAAATATGTCTGGTCTGAAAGGAATTGGCAATGCCGTCCTGGCACAATGACTGATTAGTGGCTTTTGTTTTGGAGACTGATTTTTTTTTTTCTCACGTTGAATATGGAAGCGAATATGATGAAACCCAATGAAATGGAAAGATGTGCTTTCCATTCATCTGTAGACTGGGGCAGCCAATATCAATTACCATCATTAATTAGGGTTAATCAATTAAATCATTAATTTCTTGAGTCATCGGCAATAAAAAGCATAACCATGTATATTTGCCAGAATGATTTGCAATCTCAGTGAAAACAGTAATTCAGCAATTAAATACAAAGAAACTCCATTAATTTGCATTGCTTTTACTTACCAAAGCAGTTAATTACAAACATTAGTTAGAAATGGATACAAATCAAAGTATGAGTGGCGGCAAGGAAGGATATGACAAAGTCCTTGCTAAAAAGCAAATCGATGATATTAACATTAAGGTAATTTATTTTATGGCGAAACAAGCGTTCTCATGCTGCTTATCTCATGCAAATACTAGAAAGAATAGCTCATGATAATAATTGGAAAGCTCTGTACAAAGGCAAACTTCCATTTAAATACTTGAAAAAGTAACAATGATCACTTACTGTTTTTGAAAGCAAAACTTTAAGCCAAGAGAAAACTATTGGCAGTATTAAACAAATCAAAATTATCATTTAAATTACTTCCCATTGCACACACTTTATACTGAAAGCCGCCCACATCATAGGAAGCAAGTTAGCGTCGCGCATGAAGAGGGCCTTAGGCTCTCAGGCGTTCATCGTGCCCCGGGACCCTGGCTGTGAAGGGCTAGCACTGGATTCTGTGAACCCAACCCCAAGAAAGTGTGCTCCTCTCTGGACAAAATATGGAAACTGTTTGTAGGGCAGAAGCACAAGCAGGTGGGAACTGCAGGGGCCTCCGGCCTTTAGTAGGAAACTGCACTTACGGGGGTAAGAAGTCTGTGACCCTGCTGGGACAGGTGCATCACAGACTGAAAGGAGATGGGCCTTTCCCTAACCAAGGCAGAAACAATGAAAACTTTAACATTTGAAATGAACACACATTTTTAACATAAAAATTAAAAACCTATGTCAATTCTAAGAATCACAAACCAAATAAATAGAAATGATGGTTTTAATTAAATAATTCCTATGTTGTAAATATTTTTATTTACTTAGCGTGTCTTCCCATATCCCTGTGAGATAGGGATACCTCTCCGCAGTCGACAGATGAGAGAATCGAGGCTTGGGGAGGTAGATGGTTCTCCGGCTACTGAGCAGCAAAGCTGAGATGCATACCTTCCCAGTGAGACTCCTGAACCTGGAGCTTAACCAGGACACTGTTCAAAAAATAACAAGCTTTATAAATCACTGAAGAAAGACAGTTCGAAGACAAATGGCAAAAATCTGAGTAGCGAATCCAGAGAAGAGCACGTCCAAGTGATTCGTAAGCATTTGCAAGATCAAGTTCAGGAGCAGCAGGGAATGCAGATTAAGGTAAAGGGACCGAGCTTGCCTGCGAACCTCAGGGAGGCAGGCACGGGCTTCAAGGCTGTGCAGAGAGAATGCAGGAAAACGGCGTTTCTGGCAAGATGGGAACTGGGATCTCCCTGGGCAAGGGCTATTACAGTCGGCAATACCACGTCGGTCTCCCCAGCCATTTCCCTCGTGGGAACCCATTTCACTGAGAGGAATGCAAGACTTTTGCAGGCACATCTGGACGAAGATATAATTTCCAGATGGCAAAAATGATAACCATTTAATTGCCCATCAGTAGGGAAAGTGCTGGAAGGCTGAGCAACCCATGATGCACCTGCCGTTATCCTCTGAATGTAGCAGAAGTGCCATCGGACCACTGGGAAGATTTCTAGGAAGTATCGGTGAGCTGGAAGTCGAGCGGCAGAGTAGCACGCGTGGCATCTTCATTTCTGTAAAAGGAACCGTGTGCATGTGTACACATTTGTGTGACAAGTGAGAATGTGTACAGTGTTGTGACAGGGGTCCTTAGGTGGGAGGCAGGGAGAGGGCTTCCACGCCCTGGAGTGGGGAGGGGAAGGAAGATAAGAAGAGGAAAACGTAAGGAAAAAGAAAGAGCTTGCACTTTAGAATAATAATGTATCCAATTTATGTAAAGTAAGGCTGTGAGTCTGTGAAGAAATGTACAAACGTATAGTGTTAGATCTCTATCTACCCCCCCCTTCTCCGTGCACTGACCACAAGGGATGCCCGCAATAAAGGAACAAGAAACGTGGTGTGGACGAATGCATGTAACAGGATCGTAGTTTGTTAACAAGAAACACCGCTTCCCTATCCACGTGCACATCTGCTGTGGCCGAGGCTGGAGGCTGGTGTCCCACGACTGGGTGAGGGCAGGCAAGGCAGAAGAACAGCCTTTCATTGTCTTATTCCATTCAAAATGTAGAAACATTCCCTTTTAATTGCAAAACCGAGACACACATTTCAAAAGATCCAAAGGTCAATACCCGCATTTCAAAGTCACACCCATAGCACGTCCCCTGTGAGTCAGCTCCTGTCCCTCAGTCAAATGCCCCTTGGTGATCTTGGATAACTGCAGATAGACACCCCCACGGCTCCCTTGGCCAAAGCCCGTAATTTTGGTGTCCCCGAATGATGCCCTGTGTGACCCTGTGACTGCAGAGCCCTGAGCCCTGCCCCACATGGCTGTGGCGGGCTGTCTGGTCTTACCAGGCTCAGGGTAGGACCTGTGAACTCCAGGCAACTGAGGTGAAAGTACGGAGGCTCGCTAGCCAGAGAAAGGCACCAACTGAGAAGAGCTGGTCGTCTGGGATGCTGAAGGCTGAAATGCACTTGCACTGGGTCCAGCTGGTATCCTAGAGCACGTGGAAGGAAAGATGATATGCTTCCGATTACTTAAAGTGCCAGAAGGACATTGATGTGTTTAAAGATAGAAGTTTACTTTTTAATAAAAGAAGCTCTGGCCAGAAAAGTGTGGAAATGCTGTCACTCCTAAAAAAACGAAAAAATTTGCTGTTAGTCTCCCTGTCCTCTTAGGCACGTGCATTCCGAACATCAGATTCCTCCTCTTCTCAGCAAGTGACTGTCTCTGAAATTTGGGGGACGCAGGAAGAACTCCTGACGTCCCAGCCTTGGAGACCCTGGGGTGGGCACAGTCCTGAGAGGGATGACATGAAAAGGACAGCCCCACCCGTTCCCACAGCTCTTGGCGTGGCCGCGGGCCAGTCCTCGTGCCTGGGGACCAGAGCCCATCTGCTCGTACTTCTGCAGCCTGTAGGAACAAGGCCACACACGACCTTTCAAGGTCAGGTAGGGATGTTCAGTCTAAATATTAAATTGGTATTGAAGAAGAAATGGTGTCTGATTAATAAGACACCTTCCCTTCCCCCGTGTGCTTGCTGGACTCATGAAGGCACCATAGCACCCCAATTCCTGCTTCCTGTCTCACCCAGCAAGGCACCGCTGACTTCTCTAGTGAGCCCGCGTTCCATGTCCAGAGCGCCGTAGGCAATAGCCCGAGGCACGAGGTACTGAATACAAGCTGTTACCTATTCATATATATGGAGTATTTTTTTTAATATTTTATTTATTTAAGGTAGAGAGAGAGCAAGAGAGCAGAAACAGGGGAACAGAGGGAGAGGGGAAAGTAGACTTCCTGCTGAGTAGGGAGCCCAATGTGGGGCTCGATCCCAGGACCCCAGGATCATGACCTGGGCCGAAGGCAGATGCTTAGCTGACCGAGCTACCCCAGCACCCCAAAACACAGAGTTTTATAACTAGATCTTATTTTCACTTGGCACAAAAAGTTCAGCATGTTACTTAATACACAGAAGACTGTCACACGTGTACACACATGTACATACACCCACATGCACATACACACACACACTCATACTTCTCTTACTGTGCATGTCAATTCTGATTCCAGACACCGTAGCCCCTTCCTACGCTGCTCTGTGAATGTCGAAGCAAAGACACCCAGCAGACATCGCCTGCTCCTCTCCCAGGACTGACCAGACACCCCGGCCAACTGTTAACATTGCCCCCCATAGTCATTCTCTCTTTGAAGGTGAAGCAGACGCTCCCCACCCTGCTCTTTCTCCTGCGCCATTACCAGGCGGTGGAGAAGGCGCCGACTGCCTCTGCCGTGGAAATCAGACAGATGGAAGACAGAGGCTCGGAATCACCACTGGGGAACAGTAGTTTACACTTTGTGTGTGGGGCTGCCTGTGGAGACATCTTTCGGGGTTTTCCACTCTAAAGACCAATGGGACCTCTGCTTTTGAGATAAAGGGGGAAGTTAGCTGCCTTCAACTTTCCTTCTGCTCTCCGTTGGGGAATCCTGTAATTTGCATTTTAGATGTAAATTCATGTAAATCAGCACTTATTTTCAGATGAAATCCTACCATTGAGAACAATCTGGAGTCATTCTCTAATGCCAGCATGCATTTGATCCCCATATAATTTCTTGGCATATGGATGAAGGCTGCAATAAGGGTGGCACGCTCACAATTGGGCATGCAAGACAATGGACCCTTATTTTGCCACAAGGACAGGGAAATCTAATTGTAACGCCTTTTTTAGCGTCTGAGACAAAGCCGGGCTGAATGCCAGTTCTGCTAATTGGCTGGAGTGTGGGCCATCCGGTACCAACTTTTGGGGTCAGTTATATTTTCTTTTCGCCTTCAGTCCAGAGAAAGCTCTTCCCACTGGCCTGTTCATTGTCGGTCAATGTATTCAGTTTCAGTAAAGCAAGAGAATGTATAAAAACCAACCCAAATTAACTACCCTTTTCAGGCAGACCTTACCCAGGCTGCGTCCTTGCAAATGATGGATGTATCTCATTCTGGTGATCATATCTGTACACATAGGAAAGCCCTGAGCAGAAGTCTTATGAAGGAAGGGGTTGCAATACTCAAGTCTTTGGGAAAATAGGTGCTGATAGGACATACCAGGTTGCAGTTCTTCTTGGGAATTGAGAAAATAAACAAAAGGTAGAGAATGTTCTTCTGAAGGCTGAAGAGCATGGGCTAGCTAAAGACACAATACATAGATGGGTCACATTCCACAGATCTGCCGTTACATAGATTTAGATAAACATCAGAAAAAAAAGTCATGAGCCTGAAATGGTACATCATTGGGAAAAGCCTAGATTATAAGGCAGAGTATCAATATAGACAGAGTGTGAAGAGGCTCCTTGTGTGTTCTTGTAAGGAATGTGTGCTGGAAATCACCCTGAGCAAGACGAGGTGATGGTCAGAACGGGACGTTCGCGGTGGGTACAGAGTCCTTGGTGCCTCACTGGCGGATGGAATGAAGCGGGCAGCATCTCCGATGACTCTGCGGAGGGTAAGGGGGCCGAGAGTAAATGGCACACACTCTCTTGATAATACCAGGAGAAATAATTCTAATGATGGGGAAAAAAAATCAAGACTTTTTTTTATCCCTTACAACTCTTGTAAATCTATTATTATTGTTAAACTACTTTATATGGATGGATGGTTCTTGCTGATTTTTCGCTTTTCTTCTGTTTTGGGAGATTTCGGCGGGGGCTGGTTTGAAGCTGAGAGTTTGCTGTCACCTTTCGCTGTCATTCTGTTGAGGGGTCTCGGTGAGGTGGCCGGCTGACCCCCCTGGGTGAGGAGGCAACAACCTCCGCGCATCTGTAGGGACCCGCCAGCATCTCTCAGGCCGGGAGTCAGATGGCAGGGAAGGAGCAGGTGGGGCGCAATTAGCACAAAGAACCAGCTCATTAGTGGCGAGGGGAGTCTGCCGGGAAGCTGAGCGGGCAGCAGCCCCTTCAAAGGAAAGAGACAAGGAATTAGTGACGAATCGTTATTAAAATGCAGACAGAAAGGCTTCGGCTAAATCATGGTACTCATTCCCATAATGAGAGGCCAACAAATAGAAACGCCCCGCCCGAGAGTCCACAAATAGAGCGCGAGGGGCAATTGAGATAGCGAGGGTCCTGCAGAGAGTAGTGACAAGGCTTTAGCACTTGAAGAACTGTGAATTCGAGGGAAAGATGGAATAGGAAGATTTAGTCGAGTGACGGAATAACCATTTTCAAGAATAAAAGGGGCTGCTCTGCTGAGATGGCCACCAGCTGTCCCTTCCTTCCAGTGAGGCTGGCACAAAGGCAGGGAGAAGAGGGGCCCGCAGGAGGGGGTGGCATGGAGGGAAGGGGGTGGGACCGTATTGGGAGGGTGAACAAGGCAGCTCTAAAAGTCATGGGCCCTGGAGATAGGGTGGACCTGAAAAATAGCCTGATTTTAGCAAACTCCTGACCTCTAGGAGGGCTCACTGGGGAAACTGGAGGCTCCTGACAGGGGGCAGGGCACCCCCTGGAGGTTAAGGCTGTCAAGATGCAGGACCCCCAGGGGTGGGGGTTGTGGCTGTCAGAGCCCCCAGGGCTGGCACAGCTGTGGTGGCCGGAGGCACAGCACAGACCTCCCCATGTCCCACTACGGGTGAAGCCCTGACCTAACGCCAGGGTTTTCACCTGTGTTTCCACCTCCTTCCCGCCCCACTTCCAGGACAATGTCCGGTTCAATTCACCCTGCCCGTTTCTACCAGCCCAGCTCCCTGCGAACACACTTGCTGGTAAGTCTGCAATGTCAGCAGCCTCCAGCAAATCGAAAAAACCAAACAAATGCCTTAGTCGAGTGGGAAAAAATGGAGCCACAGACCCATTTTCGGGATCACTTTTGAAGGAACAAGTGTGGAGTCTCGGATTCTAGAGGTGATGGTTGCTGATTATAGTTGAAATAATCTCTCTCAAATCTTTTGAGACAGGCTGTAAATTCAGCTCATGGAATGCTGCAGTCTCCGCCTCAGAGAGGCCGTGGTTAGCGGAGGGTCCCTCCTGGGTCTTGACAGCCACTGCTTTCTCCCAGCACTCTTCTTGGCTCAGAATACTGTTTGTTTTGGAGCAATATCACGGAGAATGAAGCCTCACTTCCCGCACCTCTGATGAGGAGGGGCAGAGAGTAAACCCGGCCAGCGCTGGTCTCTCCTCTGTCATCCTCCTATAAATCTGAGTCCATCACTGCTCTGCTTTGGTCGCTAACAGCACCAGACCCGCTCGGCGATTCTCTCAGGCATGGCCACGCTTGCTTCATGCAGGGCACGGCAACGATCAATAGATTCATCTCTGAGCTGCGCGTGCAATTCGATGACAGACACGATGTCCGAGCCACACACGTGCTTCATTGGCTGATTTTGTTTGTTTCACTGGAAAAGTTGCAAGGTCTGGCATGGTTCGCCATCTAGGGAGAGATGAGCCTATGACCTGACATCCCTTCATCCACTGGGACGAGGAGGGAGGAGGTCACTGCCCTGCTGCTCCTACATCTTAGACATGTTGTGAGGACCTACAGGTTTGTCCAGAAAAAGCACTTTGGTCAATTAAAAAAATTAAAATATAGTTTACATATCATAAATTTCACCACTTTAAAGCATTATTTTTTTAGTATATTCACAAGGTGTGCAACCATAGCTGTTATTTAATTCCAGAATGTTCGCACCCCTTCAAAACGAAATCCACTGCGTCTTCATGGTCACTCTCCACCTCCTTCCTCTCCAGCCCCTGGCAATCCCTGACCTATCTGCTGTCTCTGTAGAGCTGCCCACTCAGGGCATTTCACGGAAGCGCAATCGCACATTACATAACCTTTTGTGTCGGGCATCTTTCAGTTCGCATAAAGCTTTCGAGCTTTTTATGGCTGACTAACACTCCATTTTATGGATAGACCACATTTTGTTTATCCATTCATCAATTGGTGGAAATTTGGGTTGTTTCTACTGTTTGCCACCGTTGGTTTCTTATGAATAATATGGTTTTGAACTTACGTATAGACGTCTTTGCATGAACACGTTTTCAGTTCTCTCAGATGTGTACCTAAGAGTAGAATTGCTGGGTCATATGGGAATCCTATGTCTAACTTCAGAAGAACTGCCCGATGCTTTCCACAGTGTGTGCGACACTCTGCGCTCCCAGCAGCAGTTTGGAGGGTTCTCCTTTCTCTACATCCTTGCCAATGCTTGTCTTTTCCCTTCTCCGATTATGGCCATCCAAAGTGGGTGTGAAGTCGTACCTCATTTCAGTTTTGATTTGCAGTTCCTTAACTATTAATGATGTTGAATATATCTGTGTGTGTGTGTGTACTTGTTGGTCATTTTGGACAAAGGTCTCCTTTGGAAAAACGTCTATTCAAAATTTTTGCGCGTGTCGTAATTGGGCCATTTGTCTTTTTTATCATGGAGTTTTAAATGTTCTTTATATATGTTGGATACAAGATCCATATCATGATTTGACCCAGACACATGATTTGAAAATATTTTCTCCCATCCTCTGGATTATCTTTTTACTTCCTTTGTAGTGTCTTTTGATGTATGTAAGTTTTTAATTTTCATGAAAGCTTAGCCGATGTTAATCAAAAGACTTAGGTCTGTGTTTCTGAACTTATTTTCAATATCAAACCACTAAGAAATAAATTCTAATTTATTTAATGAAATAAATATTAAGGAGTGAATTTTGGTCAAGTAGCATTGAGCTTTGAAGGGCCACAAACCATTCAACATATAAGATTTATTTTCCTTCAGGGGCCCCTGGGTGGCTCAGTTAGTTAAGGGTCTGCCTTCAGCTCAGGTCACGATCTCAGGATCCTGGGATCGAGCCCCGCCTCAGCCTCTCCACTCAGTGGAGAGTCTGCTTCTTCCTCACTCTTTTTCTCTCTTTCTCTCTCCCTCTCTCAAGGAAATAAATAAAATCTTAAAAAAAGATTTATTTTCTTCCAACAATCAGTTGTCGCCTTGGGGAGCACCACTGCCACCCCAGTTCCACGAGAATGCAGGAATGAGGTCAGAGCTATCGCTCTTTACCTACGCTTGGGTGAGGCTGGGAAAGAGACTCGAGTCCACCGTCTGTGCGAGTTAACCTGATTGGGTGCCCCAGACCCTGTCCCAGCCCGGACACGTTCTCTACCTCCTTGGGCTATATTTGATCTTTCTCGGCTAAACCTTTATAGAGTGAATGTAAAGGTGCCAGTCATTTATTCTTCCTGCCCTGTGCAGTCTTGGACCTCGGACTGCTAACAGTGCCTCAGAACATTTCCAACAGTTATTCAATTTACACGTTTATTGCTTAATCATACAGCCTGAGTTTATAGCTGGGTTTCTATCTGCCAGTCCTGGCTTGCTTACATGGTCACATAATACATGTTGCTGGCACTGGATAAACACTTGGAATCTCATAAATCTTACTTCCTCCAACTTGATTTGAAGGTTCCATGCTGACAATGTCTTGAAGACCTTTTTTTATTCCATTGCAAAGTCTAGCATGGTGTTGTACACCAGCGTGGATTTGACACCGACTGACTCCTTGACATTTGCGTGTTTCTTTTTTTTTTTTTTTTAAAGATTTTATTTATTTATTTGACAGAGATAGAGACAGCCAGTGAGAGAGGGAACACGAGCAGGGGGAGTGGGAGAGGAAGAAGCAGGCTTCCAGCGGAGGAGCCTGACGTGGGGCTCGATCCCAGAACGCCGGGATCACTCCCTGAGCCAAAGGCAGACGCTCAACGACTGAGCCACCCAGGTGCCCCTGTGTGTTTCTTCATCTAAAAGAAGTGATGCGTGTGCTTTGTTAGAATAACTTCCCAATGGTTTTATTTTGCTATGTATCACTGGCCACATATGGGTGGCATTCATGGAGTTGGGGTTACCTGCTATCAGATACCTGAGATAGACCCTGGACACCTAGGCTGGAACCAGGACAAAAAGTGTTTTCCCAAAGTGTTGGAAACCATGGTAGGTAGAAGCTAGGTGACTTAAGGGAGAAAAGCACAGGTCAGGACCAACCTAGCTATATTTATATCAGACATGTGGATCCCTAGGAGGCTGTGAACAGGAAGTCAGGTGAGTGATGTGGAGCCCTGGGGACCACCATGAGGTGGGAGAGCAGTATAAGGCAGGTTAAAGTGAAACAGCCCTCGAGTAAGCTGGGAACCGCCCGGCCCAGTAAGGTAGGTGGCCCAGTGGGGTTTGAAGGTGTAGCCACTCCAGGAGACAGACAGTTACAGCATCGTGAGCAATCAGGGCCAATGAGCAGACTTAGGACTGCTCTACCCTGTCCTAGAGACACCAGCCCCAAATCTACACTGACATCCTGGGGGAGAAGGGGCTATGGTTCAACTAGGCCTTTTTGCTATACTTAGTTAGAAAACTTTTAAAGAGAGAGGCCGATGGATACATACACGTATAAACTCTAGGTGGTAGCTGTCACTTCATATGGGGCTCCGAAGGGCCTCATTTCTATAATGACAAAACTTTATTTTTTCTCTGAATTCTCCTACAATGTCTATGAACTGAAATCATGTAAGTGCTGTGAACCTTCACCTCTAATATCTGTCCTTGCGGACTTGGTCCAAGGGGCCATGAGACTGGGGATTTCTTAAGGAACAAGGCTTATGGGCTGGCTCCTTTAATCTTCATCAGAGGTGAAGTGCTTTTCTCCCTTCTCTCTCTCCAGTAACTTCTAAAGACTTCATTATTGGGTGTCTCACTTGCTTTTTTCCTCTAGGAAGAGAGTGCTTGGGACCATTGGTGGGAGCAGATAATGGAGTTATTCATTCATATCTTTGTAGCCCAGGATCCTCAGAAGGCTTTAGTAAGAGCCTAACACAAAAGGAAGCTAGAGTAAGAGACCCAGATGTCTTCATGGCATGTCCACGAAGGTCTGCATCCAGTGGGATCGGATCTGGTGTATCCATTCATGCTCAACCAGCTCCAGCTGGCCTCAAGCCACATCCAAGCTCAGGACAGCTAGATTGCAGGACTATTCTGAGAAACTCCAGAACTTCAAGGACAGGATGCTGGTCTTCTCCCTGGAAACTCTAGATGCTGGATTGCTGGGACAAGAGTAGACTCATGTAGCCAGCAGTGTGCCTTTGAGAACAGCCATGCCGCGCTCTGAGTACTGGCGAGTCTGGACTGCCTAGAAGCTCAGAACCTGTTCTTTATGTAGCGAACAGTGTAGGGTTGTTCTGGGGTTGGGCTGTGGGGTTTCCCTGGTGAGTAACCCAGGAAATATGCACTTTTCCAGAAGAATCTTGAGATGTCCTGATTGTCTTATTGCTCTTGGAGTACTCAGAGGCCTCAAAGAGGGCTGAGTTCACTACCATGGTGGGAGAGTCTGAAACCCCCAGATGACCCAGATATGCACGGATTTCTAGAAGCAAAGGTGGGTACACATCGACCCCTTGCTTGGGAATAGACAAGAGGAGTCTAAACATGTAAGAATCTGACTTCTGCACCTGGTTTTGTTGACAGTGCAAGAGGTAGCTTCTGCTGAACTGATCATAGACACATAGGCACTTGGATGTTGCTAGGTGACAGTCTGAGATGTGACCAAATCCAAGCTAATAACTGAAATGAGTGTTCTGGATAATCTATGACTTTCTGTTTGTTATCTCCCTATCCTGATTCCTCAGATAATTAAACACGGCCTTCCCAAGTAGCCTGTCATTGCAAAGCCTGCTCTTCTGCAGGAAGCATTTTGTTTCCAAAGAAGGAAGAAAGGCAAAATTTGATGTAAGGTGTAGTTAGAACTCACATTTCATGGCTTCATCCTCTCCTCCTTCCCTGTTCCCTCCTCCTGCTCCTCTTTCACTTCCTCTTCTTCTTGGTTGTACCAAATAATACTTTATTTCTTAACTTTAAAAGTAGGTATTATCCTCAACTAGAGAAAATCAGAAGATTTATGGCCTCAAAACCACTGTAAATCATATTTTCTTCTTGGACTGAGTTTTTTTTTGGCAACAAATATCTCAATTTTGACTCTCTCTGCACATTGAGAATAAGTTGGGTTTTCTTAAATAATTTCTTAAAACTTTTAGTTATGTAGGGGAGGACATACTCTTATCCGTGAGGTATACATATGCCCAAGATATGGAAATCCATAGTAAGGATGCTTTAAAACTAGTCGTCTGTGGTGCTCACAGGAGCTTACAATATATTTACCCTCTTTTTTTCCATGGAAGACAACTTGCAGGTGCACCTTTATAAAAAGTTAACATTCCAGATTAAGTGAGTATTTTGTATGAGATGATAGTTAAAAGAATGGACTCTTCATTAAATACTTATCATTTATTATATGGAAAATACCTTGTTAAGGATCACTAAGACTACAAAGTTACATGACCTTGTGTCTCTGATCACAGACAGCTCATTATCTAGTGAGTCAAGATTAAAACATGCACAAGAAACTGCAACCAAATCACTGTGACACAGTCTTGTAAGGAAGGAGAGATGACATAGTTTGGCATTTCAGACGTGGGGTAACTTAACTTGGCTGATTCAAGTGCAGGTCACATTTAAATGAGATTATAAAAAAATAAGCAGAATTTAAGAAAACAGAAATGAGGGATGACGTTCAGGAGGTGTGTATGTGCAGAGGTAGAGGGGCAGCAAAAGGAGGGACCAGCATCCGATCATAACTGATGGCAGCACAGAACACACTAGGTGCATGGCAGGATGTGGCCAGACTCCCAGTGTTTGCTCTGGGCAATGGCCACCCTTGATCATTTCTGAGCACTGAAGTGATACACTCATGGGAGAAATGATCTGAGAATGGATGAATCAGAGGCAGAGTGATGGTTTAGAAGCATCTTATGGGAGTTCAGGAATGAGAGATTAAAGATGTGACGGTCCAGAGGGTGGATGGCGGGAATGGAAAGGAAGGGATAGAAAATGCAAACTTAACCATACAAAGAAAACTTCCTAAGACCTGGTGATCGATTGGCTATAGAGGGAGGCAGGAAAGGAGAGGAAAGAACCAAAAAGAACTCGAGGGTTTTATGTCTGCGTGATTAGAAACATGATTAAACGTGAAGTCGGAAGGAGGATATGGTTTGTGAGAGAAAATTATTGTGTGTGTTCACAGATGATGAATTCCGGGAGCTAAAGGTCCAATAAGCAGATGCAAAAGGTGCATGGTGAGGGATGGGTAAGTAGCAAAAGTGGATTTAGGGAGATGCCTTTTTGCAGGTGCACTAAAAGCTACAAGTGTGAGTGAGATCATGGGAAGGAAGACAGTGAAGAATAATAATTTGGGGAAAGCTTGTTCTCCAATGCGATGGGATTCCCATGAGTGAACTCTTCCCATCGTAAGAGTTACAAGAGTCTGGGTCCCACTTGGGCAACTCATGGCACTTCCAGTTCAATATGCTCAAACCAAATTCATCACGTCCATTTGGTCTCCTCTTTTTTGTCATCCTCTGGCCTTATCTCAGTTGTGGTGCCAATAACAAGTGAGCTAGCAAATGGGAAATCTTGGAAACCCTCTTTTCACTGTCTTTATCCTGTCTTTTAGTAAATTGTGAGTACTTAAATGAAATATAGTTAAATTTAGGATTAGTGGGACTTTTTTTTTTTGGTCTTGTTAAAACAGGAAGCTCTTCTCTAGCCAAAGTCATGAATATGTTCTTCTATATAATTGCCTACGTGTTTTATCCTTTACCTTTAACATTCATGCCATTAATCTACCTGCAGATGTTTCTGACATATGGTGTATGAAGTAGTACTCTGATTTCATCTATGCTTTTCCAGGTGGATCACTATCTCAACAGTATTTATCAAAAGGACACCTCCACTAGTCTTAACTGTCACTCTAGATTTAAGCCAAGCATTCATGCATGTACAAGATTTCATTCTTTGTTATGGCTGAGTAATATACATATATATATATATATATATATGATGGACCCTTGGGTTACTTCCATATCTTGCCTATCGTAAATTGCTGCAGTAAATACGGGTGAGTATACATCTTTTCAAATCAGTGTTTTTCTTTTCTTTGGGTAAATACCCACTAGTGGAATTATTGGTTCATATGGAATTCTATTTTTAATATTTTGAAGAACCGCCACACTGTTTTCCACAGTGGCTGCACCAGTTTGCATTTCCACAAACAACATAATCTTATAAGAACATGGATGAATCTAGAGATACTGATATTAATACTAGGTGAAATAAGTCAGTAAGAGAAAGATAAATGCCATGTGATTTCTTTCATATGGGAAACTGAAGAAACAAAACAAAGAAAAAAGAGACAAACTAGCAAATAGACTCTTAAATATATAGAACAAACTGATGGTTTACCAGGGAGGTGGTGGGGATGGGTGAAATAGCTTATGGGGATTAAGGATCCTCATGATGGGCACTGAGTAATGTATGAAATTGTTGAATTGCTATACTGTACGTCTGAAAGTAATTAACACTCTATGTTAAGTATACTTGAATAAAAAAAAAAAGAAATTTTCACCCATCAAATTAAAAGCACATCACCTCCACTTCTAGGTCTTATATTTTCCCTTTCTTTGTAATTCTTGCCTTACTGGTGGCTAACCCTCCACTGCAAAGTTGAAAGCAATGTGCAGTATGAGGCATTTTTGTTTTGTTCCTGATCTCAAAAGATGTCAATGTTTTAACCATTAAATATGCTTTGCATAATTTTTTTTGTAGAATCTCTTTATTAGACTGAGGAAAATCTCTTCTATTCTTAATTTATGAGGCAATTTGTAATTTTTATCATGAAAATCTTTATCAAGTGCTATTTCTGCATCTGTGACTTTTCGTTTGTTCTAGTAATGTTTTGGATTACATTGACTGATTTTCCACAATCAAACCAGCCTTGCACCGTGCAGTTAAAGCTAACTTAGTAATGACATGTATACTTTTTGCTGGATTCAGTTTGTCCATATTCTGTTCAGACTTTTTACATATACGTTCAAGAGAGATTGGCCTGTAAGTTTCTTTTGCCTATTGTTCTTGTCAGATTTTTATTAATGCTATACTTGTCTCAGAAAACGGGGGCGTCTGGGTGGCACAGCGGTTGGGCGTCTGCCTTCGGCTCAGGGCGTGATCCGGGCGTTCTGGGATCAAGCCCCACATCAGGCTCTTCTGCTGGGAGCCTGCTTCTTCCTCTCCCACTCCCCCTGCTTGTGTTCCCTCTCTCGCTGGCTCTCTCTCTCTCTGTCGAATAAATAAATAAAATCTTTAAAAAGAAAAAAAGAAAACGGCATGAGACATTTCCTGTTCTTCAAATGAATTTATTTACATTTTGATTTTTCTTTTTAATGCTCGAGTAAAAGTTGTGAGTTAAGACACTTGGACCTAATGTTTTCCTTAGGAGGAGAAATTTGAGTTCTTTATTATGGAAAAATTGTGTTGACATTTAATTCATTTACCAGGCTTACTGGCATACTTGGGTTTAAATGTAATATCTTACTTTGTGATTTGGATTTTCCCCACCTGTTCTATAAATTTTTGTCTCTTCTTATGACTTCCTTTAGATTCACTAAGTATTTTTCAATTCTGTCTTTCCTCTTCACTGGTTTAAAGTCATGCACTTTGCTGTTGTGCTCTTAATTCTTATCCCAGAAATTGCACCATGCCTACTCAACTTACCACTTCTAAAATAATCATGTTTACCCTCTTTTGGGGTAATGGAAGGAATGTAGAGCACTTTAACTCTTTTATCCTCTCCTGCTTTATTTACTACCACTGTTGTTTTTTAAGATTTTACTGTTTTAGTTCTTCAGAGATATATTTACACAGTAGATTTTATTAGGTTTATACATATCTTG
The DNA here is from genome assembly GCF_017311325.1 of Ursus maritimus. Classification (NCBI taxonomy): domain Eukaryota; kingdom Metazoa; phylum Chordata; class Mammalia; order Carnivora; family Ursidae; genus Ursus; species Ursus maritimus. The sequence goes on from NW_024423897.1 coordinate 58,960,743, forward strand.
CAACTTTATCTGTACTTACTTTCTTCTTGTATTTCGAACCTTCTATCTGGGAAAATTTTGACTCTACCTGAATTACACCCTAATTTCTTTTACTGTGCTGTTCCCAGTGCTTTTGCTTTTTGTTGTTGTGTAAAGAGTATTTATTTAGCCCTTATTCTTGAAAGATATGCTCACTGGGAATTATTTCTCCCCCCTCATTGCAGTGTCAGTTCCATGTCTTCTGGCTTTCGTGGCTGTTAGCAAGAAGTCAGTTGTTACTCTCATTCACTGGAAAGACTTTCTCCATTTCTCTTTCTACACACACTGTGTATATATGTAGATGTATTTTTTCTAGCTGTTTTTAGGATTTTACCTCTTTGGAGTTTTTAAAGTTTTATAATCTTAGTGTGGATTTATATCATTTTTTTCTGCCTGAAATTGATGACACTTTTGAGCCTGAATAGACAGGAAAATTATGACCTACCCACTTGTGAAGCTAGGGAGAGTTATGGGAAATGACATCACAAAGAAAGGAGCAGATTCAGAAGGTGTGTGTTGGGGGGGGGAGGGACAGAAGATGGAATCATGATGTTAGTGCCACATGCTTAGAAAAGGAGCCTTGGTGATGGTGGGAGGGTAGGGGAGTAAATTCAGGGCTGATGGTGGTCACACCTGAGTGGAGCTCAGCCCCTCCGTGAAATGTGAGTAAATGACCTTTCTTCTCAACATCTCACTGAATGCTGAGTACAGAGGTTAAAAAGGAGAACCCCACAGCATGAGTTTTCTAATACGATTCTTGAAGTTATAACCAATGTCAGAACTCAAGAATAGGCCTGTGACATCACAATTGTAATCTGACTTTTTCCTGAAATTAAAAAGAATTTGGCTTTTCCATTTTATCATATGATCTGAGCACGTTTTTTGGAAATTAGTATAAAAATGAGAACTTCAAATAAATGAAATCAATTTTCTTCATATAACATAAAATATAGTCACCTTATGATTGTTAAATACCTTTGAGTCATACATTTTTTAAGAACACAAGTAACGAAAAGTAGATTTCATTCTAGTAGCTTACTGCCCTGATTAATTAATTATGCTTAAAGACAGCTTGGTAAGCAGTATAGTGCCATCGATTTCCAGGATATATACAAGGCAGTGAAAGTGTACCCACGGGGAGCAATTTTAATACATCAATCCATACAGCCCCTGTTGTTGCCAGCCCGTATTTGACTTCCCAGAATGTCGGCATTCTGACCTGTGTTCCATTTGTCTGCGCTCTGATGATTGACTATTTTCCTATTTAATCTGGAAGAAATAAGAGGCTTGGGGCTTTCACAGTCTGTCAAGTTTCTCCCTGTCGACTATCCTTATCTCTTCATTCACTTATATTTCCCAGGCCCCTAAGAGAAAAATTCCCCGAAGCCATTAGCTCCCAGACAGACAAATGTTCTCAAAGCTCATGCTCCAGCAATGAGGGGGAGCTTGGTGACCCTTTCACCCCACAGATCCCCAGGCTGGCTCGGCTAACCAGGCTGGCAGCATCCTTTCTTCCCATCTTTCTTGCTCTTCCTTGGGTTGATCTCTTTCTTCTGAAACTCTACTTGCTGTCAGGATGTCAATCCCAGGTCCCTGATACTGGCGGACAAGGAAGGCCTGTGTAGACCCAAACCCACCAGGAACCACGTAATAAGGCTTTTTTGCCACAAGGGTATCCCAGCGGATCAGCTACTCACAGCCTTACATCTGACACAGATTTATCTCTGGATGTATGTCTGTGTGTATATGCATGTATGTAAGTATGTGCATGTGTGCATATAAATCTGTGTATATGTATGTAAGCTTGTGTGCATGTGTGCATGTGAAGGTGTGTATGTATGTAAGCATGTGTGCATGTGTGCATGTGAAGGTGTGTGTATGTATGAATGCTTGTGTGCGGTGTGCATGTGAATGTGTGTATGTATGTAAGCATGTGTGCATGTGTTGTTTGGATGTTGTGGGTTTGTATGAATGCTTGTGTGCGGTGTGCATGTGAATGTGTGTATGTATGTAAGCATGTGTGCATGTGAAGGTGTGTATATGCACATATGCTTGTGTGCAGTGGCATGTGAATGTGTATTTATGTAAGCTTGTGTGCATGTGAAGGTGTGTATATGTATGAATGCTTGTGTGTGGTGTGCATGTGAATGTGTGTGCATGTAGGCATGCTTGTGTGCATGTGTGCATGTGAATGTGTGTATGTATGTAAGCTTGTGTGCAGTGTGCATGTGAAGGTGTGTATGTATGTAAGCTTGTGTGCAGTGTGCATGTGAAGGTGTGTGCATGTAGGCATGCTTGTGTGCATGTGTGCATGCATGCATTTGTCTGGCTGTCTGTTTTGCAGTCAGACGGCTGATGTGAAAGGATTAGCCTCACATTGTCGCCTGCTCCTCTGTTAGAGGACCAGAAACACCAGGCAGGCTTAGGTGCTCCGTTTCTAGCCATGGAAAATAATGATGAGGGCAGCTCTGCCTGGAGCTCACAGAAGGCTCGAAGGATTCAGGGCAATAAGCGGGAAAGAGCCCTGGACCATGTTGGTCCTGGCTTTGCTCCTGACTGGTTGGATGACCTGGGGACCAGTTTTACCACGTGTACATTGGAGATGATTCTTCCCTTTTGGAGTTGCTGCAAGAACTAGATAAGATCATGTATGATCGGCACTTGCCCAGCACTTGTCCCTCCTGTGTCCCTTAAATTCATATGTTGACCCCTGAATCCAAATGTGATGATAGAATTACTAGTAGGGGGCGGGGCCTTTGGTGGGTGATCGGGTCATGAGGGTGGGGCCCCAATGAGTGGGATCAGTGCCCTGATAAGAGGAGAGGAGAGCAGGCTCTCGCCCAGCTCTTACCACCACGTGAGGACAGTGAGAAGTCTGCAGACAGAAGAGGGTCCTCACCTGACCCCAGACAGCCAGACCCCCAGCCTCTGGAGTTGTGAGAGATACATGTGTGTCGTTACACCCCTCCCAGCTCTGCTCCTGTGTTCCAGCAGCCTGTGTGGACTGAGCAATGTAGTCACGGTTTAATGTGAGGGAGCTGTCTTCCTAGGTGGGAAGCAAGGACACGGGTACAGGTGGTCTCCACATTTCTCTCTAGCGCTTACGTAATATGACTTTAACACTGTTGAATCGGAGTTCACATGTCTGTATGTACCAACATGGCTTGGACAAATATACCTGGATTGTGTCTCGAAATTTTCTTCAGTATCTCAAAGGAAGCTCCAAAGACAGAGAGGTGGTAGCCAAGCTGCCTGAGGGTTCCTTCCCGCTGTCCGTGTGAGGCGTTGCTCATCCAGGACCCGGACCCACGACAGTCCGTTGCTGACACAGGATGATGAGCTGGAGAGAGGGGCTGTTTGTTCGATACCTACGATAGGCTGCACATCCTCACACAGCCTCATCTGACCATAGCCCCCCCTTGTCCAAAACCCTCCAGGGCAGGTGTGATCCAGTTCTCTCTGTGCACATGAACACAGCGAAGAGACGCCGCATGGGGAGAAAGTGATAGAGCAAGAGTTTGAGCCCTGTTCTGCCAACTCTGAAGCCGATGTTCGTTCTTCTCAAGTATGCTCAGAGTACCAAGTCAGCATGCCGTGGAGAGGAAGGATGCAGCAGAGTACCCTGGGGAGGAGGGTGATGGAGTCAGGGGCTCAGAGGAGAGGAAGGATATGTAGGGGTGGGCTCTCTGGGGAGGAGGGTGATGGAGTCAGGGACTCAGAGGTGAGGAAGAGTGTGCAGGGGTGTGCTCCCTGGGGAGGAGGGTGATGGAATCAGTAGCCCAGAGAAGAAGGGTGTAGGGGTGGGCTCCCTGGGGAGGAGGGTGATGGAGTCAGGGGCACGGAAATGGCCTCAATGGTGTACGGGTTTAGGACCCTGTTGGCAGCAATGAGTGGTTGATGGTCTGGGTTTATGCCTTGAGACAGAAACAAACAGAAGTTGGAAATTCTGTGGCTTTTCAAGGCTGAGGGTTCAGCACACTCAGAAATCAGGAAATCAAGAGAGTGTCTGCCTCCTCGCCGGCCTCTGTTAGTGTCTCTCATCTCCTTTGCACAGATAGTGCTGTTCGCTGTTGTGGTTTAATTGCTATAAACGAGCGGGTCCCAGATAGAGTCTGTCATGGTCCTACAGACTGAGAAGAGAAGGCTGTCGTGTCTCTAGGACTTACACGTGCAGAAAACAAAGGGAAATTGTGGCAGTCACACAAATATCCTGTTTTAAGGTCACCAATACAGAAAGAGTAAATAATTCTGGCGTTTCTTTGACTTCGTGCTTGCATAGATACTAAGGATGGCTTTATTACTCGTTCATTCACTATAGACTAGAGAGCTCGGGCGGCAGAACAGAAGTGAAAGCAGAAGACGATTTGATTTACGAATATTCAACTTCAACATTTCAAGAAAATATCTGCTAACCGATCAAAGGTAAGTCCGTCCTAGCAAAATAGTGGTGGAACCAACGTTAAGAAGCCCCACTTGTGGCTTGGAATGCCGGTGTCCTCTCGGTTTTTACGAAAGGATTTATTTAGCGGGCTTCCTATCAGAAGAACATTCCACCTTCTCCTAGGTTATTAACTTAATTTCACGTGTTATAATTTAAATCCTATTTTTCTGGTCTTTATTTGATTGAGAACAGCAAACTGACTTTACTAGGGCTCTATATCCTGTGTGGCCCCTGCCCCCGCTTCTGAGGCCAGCAGGTTTCTAGCTGCTGTCCTTCGGTTAGGGCGCTTCTTTCCCTCAGCCCTGTCACTGGACGTCGTCTGTGTGACAGAGCATAGCCGACTTGTCCCTTGTGATCCAAGGTTGGCTAATGAGCCTGGTCACTGAGTAGATGGCTTTGTTTTTCTGCTTAATAAATTGCTGTTCTTTCAGAATTAGTCCTTGGATTATGATGTAATTAATGAAAGCAGTTCATACTTACCCATTCGTAAATATCTGTCTGAAGGGGAAGTAATCAAAGGGCCAGGATCTGAGTTTGGAGTGGCCCAGACCTGGGTGTAGACCTAGGTATAGACCTGGGTGTAGACCTTGGCCCTCCCTGCCTGCTGAGACTTTCTGAATCCGGGTGGGTTGTTGTGATCGAGGTATCATCTCACCCTCCGGACTTTGCGGGCCTGCGCTCTGCAAACCGCCCCTCTGCTCTGCCAGTTTCTCCCTGTGACGCTCTGCCAAAGATAATAGTGGGGGGAGACCTCCAGGCTGGAAGACCGGGGGCCCAGGCCTCGCGGTGAGCCCGTCCTGGCAACACACCTTCACCTCAGCTCTGCCTGTTCGTTCCAGTTTCCAGTTCTACCTCCTTTCCCCAAGCCAGACCCCATGCACCCCTCAGAGACAGAAGCACCCCACTTCTAAGCTTTGGGTGTTGGTGTCATGAGGCCCCACCTTCAAACTCCAGAGCTGTGCCCACCTGTGGTCCCGGTTCTGACATCCTCATCCGAATCTCTGAGTCTCTAAATTCTAATGGTCTTAGGCTGCCCTTGGATCCTCCACCCCTGGGAAGGTAGCTGCTTCCTGCATGATTCTTTCTCCGTGATAGGATATTTTGGTACGTTTTCAATGACGAATACCTACTTAACTCATTACCTGTGTTAAATTCTCTCTGTTAAAATAACTGATGTGGTTTCTATATTCCTGAACGAACCCCAGCTAATAGTGTCAAGCTCTGTATATAGAGAACGGCAACCAGAATGAATACCTATTGCTATGGGCTGAATTGTGTCACCTCCAAATTCACACGACGTCCTAACCCCCAGTACCTTAGAACGTGGACATATTTGGAAAAAGGTCATTGCAGATGTAATCAGCTAAGCTGAGCGGAGGTCATACTGGAGTCGAGTGGGCCCTGATCCGATATGACAGGCGTCCCTATAGGAAGAGGAGATTAGGACATCATCTGATGACTGAGCAGAGACTGGAGTGATGTGTCTACAAGGCAGGAACCGCCGAGTGTTGCCAGATGTCAGCAGAAGCACGAGAGAGGTGTGGAGCAATTCTTCCCCTGAGTGCTTAGAAGGAACCAGTCCTACCGACACCCTGATTTTGGACTTCCAGCCTCCAGCACGGTGAGATGATAAATTCTGTGGTTTTAAGCCCCCCCAGTTAGTGGTCCTTGGTTGCAGCAGTTTTGGGAGTATGCCTACCTTACAGAATGCTCGTGGAGAATAAATAACCACTGGAGAGTGCCAGGCTCCATGCCTGACATGGGACCATTCTTGCTGAAAGACACCTGTTCTCATCGCTATGGATGTGACTATTATAGCTCATTCTTGCAGGCTGTGCTTGGCCTGCTCTCGGTCTTTGACTCAGCTGCGAGGAGCCTTGCAGCAGGAGCAGGCTTTGGGGGTTACCTGTGAGCTGCTCCTTAATGATTCATAAGCAGAGGGACCTCTCCAAAGGGCCATCCCAAGTCCCACGCTTCCCGAGGATCAGCTGAGGCCACTGTGACAGTGATGCTGGCAGTTCACCTTCTCCCTCTGCACAGTCCCTCATCCCTCACGCTCCCAGGAGTGCTCCCCAAAACCACTGGGCAACACTCCATCTCAAAGCTCGTCTCTCCAGTAAATCCAGTCCCTTAAAATACATACAAAGCCTGCATTTAGGTTTTTCAAAGTGAAATTTGCACAAGGACAGGATCCATGGCGGCGGGGGGGCGGGGGGGGGACTGACTCTGCAGAAATTCTTGTGATTTTATGTAATGATTAGTTCACCTAATGGCTCCACACTGTTTGTTCAGCAATGTGAGCAAATTGCTGCTTCCATTGCCTGCTTGGCCTTGACTTCAGAAGCATTAGAATTCTATTTAAGAAACAGCAGAGGGGCGCCTGGGTGGCACAGCGGTTAAGCGTCTGCCTTCGGCTCAGGGCGTGATCCCGGCGTTCTGGGATCGAGCCCCACATCAGGCTCCTCTGCTGGGAGCCTGCTTCTTCCTCTCCCACTCCCCCTGCTTGTGCTCCCTCTCTCGCTGGCTGTCTCTATCTCTGTCGAATAAATAAATAAAATCTTTAAAAAAAAAATAAAAGAAACAGCAGATTCTCGGTCTGTGGTTCTTGGCGGATTTAAAGGTCATGTTCTCAGTTGTAAACTTGCCTGGGGATGGTCTCAGCTAGCGGACGTACGCACCCATCTAAGACTGCACAGTCCAAGGAGATTCCGTGATGCAACGGGGTCAATGCTGTTTGCTGAAAACACAGATGACACTCTATCTGGACACAGGTGCCCTTTGGGTTGTAGTGGAAGACAGTACAGTCTAAGTGACAAATGATTAAAGCATCCATGGTTTTGTTCTGTTATTTGTTCAATTTTAAAGTTGCATTTAAGGTCATTTGTGATTTGAAAAAGCATTTGAATGGTTTGGAGTTCCAGATTTCCCCCCTAGTAGAATGACTGCTTTCTCCCGCCCATCTTTGTACTCATTTGCACTGTCATTCTCAGGGACAATGCTAGAGCTTGCAAGTCAATGTAGCAATTGCTACCTTTCAGGAAGAAGTGTGGGGCATTCACTGTTTCCCTTACAGATGGGCTAGTGAACAGAATCCACAGACATTCTTATCATCCAAGACCAAGAAAAGCGAGGGATTCTCAAATATGCATGTTTCTCACCCAACTTTGTCTTGTTTCTTTCTGAATGGGATGCTAGAAACGTGTTAGAGTTAGAAGCATCGTGCACAGCACTGGCTACCGAACCTTTCCAGCAGAAGCCTTTAGTAATGTCACTGATTTGGGGGGGATTTCAGGAGGTGGTTGTACTCTTAATAAACACTAATTGAGGAAATACATTATGATAAAAGATATGAATTCAGTAACATCTTGAAATGAGTTTGTATTTTATGAATCGCAGTAGTAGTTATGCAGTTGAAAAATACAGCGTGTGTGTGTGTGTGTGTGTGTGTGTGTGTGTGTTTATTCAGATCACTGCAAGGGCATGGTTGATGGAGGAACTCCTTCGCTGCCCCAGGAGTCTGAGGCCTCAGGATGGCAAAGGAGGAGGGACCGTGGCTGTCCCCTGTCCTGGCTTCCCCTCACTGGCGAGGCAGGTGACTTGGACAATTCCATCTTTCAGTTGTTGCTTCCTCCTCCCCTGCAGCACAGAGCGCTGGCTTGACCAGATCTGTTCTTTTCAGTGTGACCTCCTGTGGTTTGTTCGAAGTTTCAGGTGCATGGCCTCTCGCATACAGCAATTTTCCAATGCCGAGGGACCGTTTCCACCTGCTGCGTGAATAAACTGCTGACCGCCCTCCTCTCTGCTCCAGGATAACTAATGAGCATAGCAGCAGGGATCAGGAGCTCCTGTGAACATTCAATTAAGCAAGGAAGCTTCTGTCTGTGTGGCGGTAACGGCCAGTGCCTGGTCCCCAGGAGGGTCTTCAGCCCACAATTCCTTAGCTTGGCTGGTGGTCACTGATGAGGCCATTAATCATCTGTCCATGCCAGCTCATTTTATACCTCCTCTGGGAACCCACGGTCTTGTGTTCTATTTCTCTGATTTCCTCGCTGCCACGTGTATGCATTTGACCATCCAAATTGCACCTCATTGGAGTCAGAGATGTGATTTCCTGTTGTAGAATAAGGTCAACTGGCTCTGCTTTCCTTGATGGCTGGCTGGCGGCTGCAGGTCCTTTATGGAATCAGCAATGGCGTCAGAAGGATTATAGACACTTCCAACCCAAGGTTTCCCTCTTAAAAATATCTGGACTTCGTGTTCAAGATAAAACATTCTTATCCGGTTCACGCCAACAGTGAAGAAGTTTTATTGGTGTGTTCCCTAGAGCTTACCTCCGAAACCTTGATCAAATCTGTCATAGAGCAATTTATGATTTTTTCCAATTACATACTTTTTATTAAACTGTATAATATTTTTTATAAAATTACTTATGCTGGGATAAATTTTATTTTGTGAAAATTGTATGTTCAGGGTTTGATCCATCAGTAATTTATTGTACATATGATATTTACCCAATTAGCCTTCTGTCATTGAAAGTTATTGTTTGTGGCCATTATTTCTGCTAAGTTCAGTTTTAGAGATCTAATTTTTATAAATAATAGCAATAATGATAGCAATAATAAATATAAATTTAGTGAAATAAATTTTGTGCATTTTTTTTTCTGCCAACACAAAAGAAGATTTTTAGCAAGTCTTCTCAGGTAGTAAAGAATTTCTTAATTGACCAGCTGTGGGCAATATTGTTATTAATTCAACTCTTCGTATTCTTCTAGAAAATTAAAAAAATACACAATAACATTTAAAATAACATAGATACGAAAGATCTAGGGATAAGTTTAACAAATATGTGGAAGATCTGTGTACTAAAAACCCCAAAAAGTTTTGCTGAAAGAAATTAAAGGTAACTGATATACAATGAAGATGTAAACTAGATTTGTGGGGCACGAACTTAAACATTGCTAGGATGTTAGTCCTTTCCAAACGGATTTATAACGTTTGTATCCCAAACTTCAGCAGGATAAATAAATAATAAAATACATACTTATGTAATCTTAATTGGAATTACAACAAATTCTTAGATTTGGGGAGAAAGTTGACATCATACTATATCAAGTCTTTTAATCCATAAGAAAGTAGAGCCTACTATTTATTTAAGTTTTCTTTCTTTCTTTTTCTTCTTTTTCCAGTAGCAATTTTGTGGTTTTCTGCCTTGAGGTCTTATGGTTTTGAGATTATTGTAAATAATATCTGAAAAATTTTTTTTAATTTTCTAATCATCTGCTGAGGGTAGCCAGCAAATTACAGACATGAGAAATTTTCTAGCTATATTTTTGTTGTTATAATCCAGTTATATTCTAAAGTCATCAGCAAACATGTTCTGGATTCCTCCTTTGAAATTTATTGAAACCTGCCTTATGATTCAATATGTGGCCAACTCCTATAAATGTTCCAGGTGTGCTTGAAAGCTAACATGCATATTTTATTGACGTGTGTGTATGTGTTTTAAATTGTTGGTAGTACGAGCAAAACACGTGCAAAAGGCCGATCCCAGCAGAAACCATCTTGAAGAAGAGTGAACCGCCATGTACTGAATGGTGAGAACTCTTTTAAAGCTTGAGTAATGCATAATATAGTAAAAAATTATTATTAAAAAAATAAATAAATATTGAGACATTTAAAAAACATAATAAAGCTTGAGTAATGCAGACAATGTGGTACAATGGACCAGACCGAAGAGAGCAGAGACACACCCGCAAGTATGGACAGGCTGGCTTTCTGGCAAAGGTGACCATGAAATATGGTCTGGGAAAGAATGTCTTTTCAATAAGTGGTGTGGATACATTGGAGATCCATAGGGAAAGAAATGAAACCTGACCCCTAAATCAAATCTTATAAAACTTTACGTATGGTTCAAAGACCTAAATGTGAAAAGTAAAATAATAAATCATGAGAAATAATACAAGGAAACAGCTGTCCTTAGGGCAGGCAAGGTTTCTTAAACAGGATACTATAAATACTAACCATTACATGAAAGATCCATAGATGGTACTAAGTAAAGATTAAGAAATTTTGTTCAACAAAAGACACCAGTGAGAGAGTAGGAAAGAAAAACACAGGGAGAAGATATTGTTAAGACTTGGATCCAGAATATATAAAGAAATCTTACAAAGTAATAAGCCGAAGACCAATAACTCAAGTTATTGGGTTCAAGTCTTGCATAGGCACTTTAGAAAGGGGTAGAGGATATCTAAATGACCATTGGACTGATAAATTCATTTGGGAAATGAAACTCAGACCCACAATATGGTCCTGCACCACACTCCCCTGAAATGACTGAAAGTAAAAATAAACCAGTGAGAGAATCCTAAGTGTTGACAAGCATGTGGAAAAGTACATCCTTCCTCAGATACTGTTGGTGGGAGTGGAAACGGTCACAAGAATTTGAACACTGGTTCCTTGACAGCATCTTTCAAGTGTCATTAGGGCATCTACCTGCACATGCCCCGTGACCCAGAAACTTCTGAACCAGGGGGAAATCAGCACAGCAGAAATGAGAATCTATATGCACGAAGACATCTAAAGGAATGTTCATAGAGGCCTTGTCTACACCAGCTAAAAACCGGAAACACCTTACAAGTCCACCAACAACAGATTGGATAAATTGGTGCGTAGCCACACAATGTAACCTGGAACAGCGAAGCTCCAGGCACACACAGGACTCTGGATGACACAATTAGACGTGGAAGTGCACGCAGTGCAGGAACTGGGTTGTACTAATTAAAAAATCAAAACAAGTAAAGTGACTCTATGGGCTGGAAGGCAGCAGATGGTGAACTTTAGGGGGCGTAAGTCATGGCAGGGACACCAGGGCGGCTTTTGGGGTGCTGGCCGTGTTGAGTCTCTCGACTGGGGTGGTCCTCACGATGGGTATGGTCACTGTGTAAATGCCTGTCCAGGGCACACCAACGATCTGCTCACTTTTCAGCATGTACTGTGTACTTCAGGCAAATTTTTATAAATAAGCACAAAGAAATGACATAAAAATATAAGCAAATAAAACATGCGAGAACGTTCACCTGCCCCGAGTCCGCCAGGAGCAACAAGCCTGCGGCCCGCCACACAACCTCTTTACCCCCTCCAGGCTACCCTGCAAATCCTATAAGCTGTTCCCTAAATCTAGAATTCTCTTCTTCTGGTGGGTATTTGCCTTCTTGAGGCTGACTCAGTCTTTGAGACTCAGCTTAAATACTGTGTCCTCCAGGAAGAGTTCAGCAATGTCTCCCTGCTAGTTCCCACACTTTGATTTCTTAGTTGTACTAACCATGTTTTTATTTTCTTATGATGCCGCCTTAGGGGGTAGCAGGCCAGGGAGAGAACGCTCCTCCCAGGGCTGGCTAATTCTTAGAAACAGCAAATGACTCCCCTAGGAGCATGGTTTTCATATGCAAATGACACAATCCAAAGCCCAAAGTCTTAATTACCTTCTCTCTGGGAGGTTTATACTCAGGAGGCAATATTCTGCTAAATCACCCCCGGGGGCCAGGTAGTGGACAACCAGGGACCGCCCCTACACCCTGGAGCCCAGAGAGACTCGGGGCAGACAGGATAGTAATTTCCCCCCAGAAACAAGGTCTTCACTAGCATCCCAGAGCAGAGGAGTTATTATGACCACTAAAGATGCAAGTTTGGGACAAAATGATACTCACAAAATTATTGTATTGGATCTTGAAATTAAAAGCTATTATAAGAAAGTCTGATTTCTTTCTCTTAAACTTTATATCAAAAAGATCTCTGATTTGTCAAGAATCTAATTCCGAAAACTCTAGGTGTGAGAGCATTTTTCAGTTTGCATGCGTTGGACCTCCTGAGAACACAGGTGCAATTTCGTTCCGGTCGTGTCTCCAGAACCTAGCCTGGCGTCTGGAACGCCGTGGTACTGAGCGAACGCTAGCCCGCTTGACCGTCTGTGTCCACAGTAGCTGCTGAGCTGGGTCCCAGGGAAGATGTTCAGGAGAATCTAATAAGATACTGGAAAGTTGAAGAGTTAAGGAACACCCCTCCCCCCAGGCACACCGATCTGTGTCTCTGCCTCTCTCGCGCACACACACACATACACACACGTGCACACACGTGCACACCTGCTTTGGATGCAACTTCCAAACCTCAGCACCTGTGAGCAATGCGCAGTCTGGTCTGGAAGACCCCCAGGGCATGGCCGCGTTGGCTGAGAGCTCTTGGATTCTTTTCTTCACTCCAAGGCAATGAGGTTGGACTGGAAGTTAGCTGCTCCACATAAACTATGTAATCATAGTGAAAACAGTCTTACATTTCCCTCCAGCTCTTGAAATGCATCACAGACTTGCCACCTCTCGGGCAAGGCTGAACTTCCTCTCGTTGAGTTAAACCTTTCACAGGTATTAATAAAAGTCTCCCACCCTTCTCCCAGGAGGTGTCCGTCTTGCACAGAACTGCGCTAGAAATGTACTTATTTTAACATTTTGAAAAGAGAGATTCTTGCAGTTATTGTGCACATGTGTTCTGAGTCTGCCGTGAAATTGACAGTGTGTCTGCGGTAGTGACTTTCCATCAGGGAACTCGGCCTCCCCGAATGCTGCTTCCCTGGGGCGGACAGCTGATGGGAAAGCTGGCCCGGAGCGCCAAGACGCCTGTCCACAGGTGGGCCTGAGCTTCTGCGCAGCTGCTCCCCATGAATCATATACGCGGGAGGTCCCTGGGGAACCAAGCCCCGGGCTCTGGTACGCACACGCTTCCTCTCAGCTGCTTTGGAAGTGGTGCCACCAAAGGAACTGGGGTTCAGGATCGCTGCTGGGGAGCAAAGTGGAGTTATAGAGACAGACATCAAGTCACACCTCTGTGCAACCTGGGGGCGATGACTCACCCTCTCTGAGTCTAGGGGGTGGGAGCAATGATCCCTCCATCTCAGGCACCTGACACTCTATAGACAGGCTCTTGTCCTTGACCCTCCTTGGAGACGCCACGCCGGAAGCCCTGCTGCCACAGCGTCCACAGTGCCCGGCACCCCTGCAGGTGACAGAGAGGTTTGGGCAGATCTGGCGTCCGACCGAATGCCAGACAGACACGGTCAGAGCCTCTCAGCTTCTGGAGGGGATGCATTGGGGCATTGGGGGGGCGGCTCACAAGGTGACTGAGCAGGTGATGGAGAGGGGCCCCTCAGGGAGAAGTCGCTCTCTTTCCCCCTGGACGAGGCAGCGAGAAGTGAAAGATAATCATGGCGCAATGGTGATGAATTCGAAAGTCAGGACCTCTCGGGGGAGCACGGAAAGCAGGGCTGTGCCTGAGTTATTGATCACTCCGGGTTTATCCTGCATGATATTACGGTAATGAGAACCAGAGGAATAAAAGTGATTTACAGGTAATTATGGGCAGAGACTCGATAATCTTCCCATCTTTAATTTGAGGCAGTAGGATGGACGGTTTCTGCCTTGGCAAGTTGATGCAGGCTCAGCGCACCCAGCGAGGCCGGCAGTCTGGATGGGGTGTGGGGGATTGGGGGGGGTGTGGGGGA
>NW_024423897.1:58974758-59157096 GCF_017311325.1 Ursus maritimus
TGTGGGGGATTGGGGGGGTGTGGGGATGGGGGATTGGGGGAGTTGGGGCAGGGGTGAGGGAGGTTGGTGGGTGGGGGAGTTGGGGGTGGGGCTGTAGGGGGTGTGGGGGTATAGGGTTGAGGGGAGTAGGGGTGTGGGGGTGTTGGGGGACTTGGGACTGGGAGTGTGGAGACCGGGGGAGTTGGGGTATGATTGTAGGGGTGTGGGGGGCTGGAGGGACTATGGGGATGTTGGGGGTATAGGGGTGTGGGAGATGTAGGGGTGGAGGTGGGGTTAGAGTGGGGGTGAAGGGGAGGGCAGAGCTGCCCCCATCATGGTCTCCCCCAGGTGCTCGCTCGTCCCCAAGTGCACCAGAGACACACCCACCAGCTCGCGCAGGACGGGGATTCCGGGGGCTCGGGGTGGCAGGTAGTCGCTGCGAGCTGTGTGCTCACCTCAGAGCTGACCATCCGGATTCTCTTGGGAAGTTGCTGCCCTCATGTGATCTTAGGTGTCACTCAGCCCCTTGACCCCACTGACTTTGCCCTTTGCCCTTCATTCCCAGGCACAGAACTCTTTGTTTCTGAAGTGGAGGCAAGGTGCAAAACAGGGCCTCGCGTGAGTGTGCACGCGTGTGTGGTTGTGTGGTTGTGAGTGTGTGTGTGCACTATGTTGTATGCACTGTGTTCCCATCGATTGTTCGTGTAGCTGGAAAAACCCGCACCTCCCCTGAAGCTTACAAAAATGGGAGTTTTGTTGTAGAAATGAAATCAATGTTAGACTTAATAAGGGAAGGAAAGACTCCACAGTCCAGCGAACAAGTTCCACGGGCCTCAAAGCAGCCTTGACCCTCACAAGCTCAGGGGTCTCCTCCATGACCACTCCTGTCTTCAGGCCTTGGGTTTGCCTTGTCTTTCTCTCCAAAGAGATGCGCTTCTCATCCATCCAGCCCCGTCCACCAACCCATAAATGACCCTAACTTTCCCAGGCAGAACGGGTACTGTACCCCAGGGCATACCCTTACATCACCCCAAATTCTTCTTGGGTCCCTCAGTTAAGGAATAGAAGACGCCGGGTGGATTGAAGTTCCAGCTTCTTTCACCAAATTGGATTAAACCTTTCGTTGGAGATAACCAGACTATATGGGACGAGGGATGTCCTGGAACTTTCCCTGCACTTGGTCATGTCAATAGCTCATAAATCACTGTGTTCTTCCTAAAGCGTGGACGAACACAACCAAGGAGACATTCTGTTCAGTCTTCTGGAAGCTGGGACACAGGATCACAGAACAAAGCAGGAAGATGGGCTCCATCCCAAAGACAAAGGTGACAGCGCCCTGAACATATAAGGAGAAATGGGTTTTCTTCAAGAAACAGGTTAAAAATACAGATAGTCGGTGAGGGGAGATAAAGCTCCCTGTTTTTTTTTGTATGTTCTCCAAGCAGCCTTTACACATGTATTTCAAAATAGGAGTATCTCCAATTAGCAGGAAAACAGTGATGCATTACTTATATTTAAAAAATGTTACAGCAAGAATTGTGCATAAATCAATACTTGAGTAAGAATTTGACTTTACAACAGAATGTCTATTTTTTTGTTTGGTTTTTCTTAACATTGTAGACTTTAGTGTTAAATGTTTTTTAATGATCTCAAAGGATTTATTTAACGAGAATGCTCTGTTTTGCTTGCTTAGGGCATAAATCCAGGGTCCTTTTGTCTTGACATTTTGGACTGCTTTCTATGAAAAGGACGTGGATTTCTCCCCAGAGCCTGGTGTGTTTAATTAATGAAAATGGTTGTGAACCAAATAACGTAGGGCTCACTCTTTCCTGAAAAGCACACGAGGTCGGCCGCCCTGATGTCTCCAGATCAAAGAACAAAACAGAACAAAACAGTGGAGGGTACATCCCAGGTTACGGAGACGTCCATTTCACCGGAAACGTCCCGTCGTGTTTGAGTGTTTGTATGGTAACGCAGTGCCGGTCTTGTCACTTTACTTTTCCTAAGCACCCGGTCAGCGGAGTAATCGGTAACAGAGACTGATAGAACACATGCGTGTTGTGTGCGTTAGTTTGCCTAAATGAGACTGACCGCACGGTGGTTACTGACCCCAAGATATTTTGTCGAAGCCGTTTGATGAACAGAAATGCCAGTGAAACCAACTGCCCCTTGAGGGACAAGCAGGACCCGAGTCTCATCTCATTACGGAAAGCGGTTTTGTTTATTTTGTTTTCTGTGAAGTTCAGCACCAAGCAGTTTCATACTGAGCAGGAGCAGGAGCATCACGCCGGCATCAGCGTATCAGGGAATCCCGTCTTTTCCACTGGAAGTGAGTAGCTTGGAAGGAAGAGCATATGGGACACGTGACTTTAAGTGGGCTTTCTCTCCCCTACACCCGGAGTTCATCTTGTCCGATTCTAGAGCCAGATCCCTTCCCTCCTCTCTGGGTCAGGCACCAGCCACATCAAAGGTGTTTTCCAACCTAAACCAGCGGAGGCCTTCTGGAAGGCTTGCAGAGAAACACAGGCTGCTCTGAATGTCAAGAGTGGGAACAAACCTCCATAAATTAATTTTATCTTTTCATTGCAGGGTGTGTGTCGGGTGCGAATGTGCAGAGAAGCTCATTTGACATCTTAACGAGTCTGGGAAGAGGAGCATTCCCTGTGTCTCGGAGTCTTCCTGTTAATGTACTCTAGTCTCTTGCAAATCGTGAAGTCATTCAGATTTTTAAAAATAGTTTATTCTAGCTTGTAAAATTCAGAAAATTGAAAAGGGACAACCTCAAAGGAATGTGCTTAACCCACTTGGATTACAAATGGACATAATATCATCACTACACATGTCTTTCCTTCTGGACAACCCCAGCAAAGCCAGAGTTGCTTGTCCAGCTCTTTCTTTATGAGGCAGCAATCTGCTTTGTGGCCTTCTCTGTCCTGGCCAAGGCCCCACTCCACAGACACCCCCTTGCGGCCATGGCCTCAAGTCCCTGGGGAAGGCGGTGTGTGCAGAGTCCCTAGAGGATTGTTACGCACTTGAGCTGGGGAGGAGAGGGTCCGAGGGCACACGCGGGGGCCCCTGCTCCCTCCAGCTCTGCTTCGCCGCCACCATCCTCTCCAGCCTCACCTAGTCTGGCCCGAGAATAGCAAGGTAGAAGGAGGACTCAGCATGCTCCCCCATGTCCTGCCCCTCACAAAGGAGCAGGATTCCAGTAACACTGTCTGGAGGAGATGAGCATGTGCCTCCACTTCCGGGATGGAGCGTGCCTCCCAGCAGCAAACCCAGGTTCGCTTCCAACGGGAGCGGACCCCTGCCTTCCCCATGCCATATCTCCAGCCTTCCCCATGCCATCTCTCCAGCCTTCCGTGGGCAGCATTTGCTAACCCTCGACAGCCCTGATTGGTGACAGGGATGAGGCTGTCCCCACTAGCCCGTAGGGGTGTCTTCCTAACTTCATGGCCCATTCATAAGGTCATGGTCTGTGGCAATGAGGGGAAGTTAGAGACAGGGTATTTGGAGCCAAGAAGCACCCCTTCCAAAGGCCCAGGTTTGTGGGGCCACGTGTGGCTGCTGTGGAGGAAGGCCTGCCAGTGAAATAGTCTCCAGCCTCCCCTCATTTCATATGCACACATTGGCCTGGCCCCGAGAGGGTGGCCCTAGCAGGGACTCACTAGCTCTCCAGCAGATATTAGCTGGGGGGTGTGGGTCCGCTGTTCGGTGTCTGGTGGAGAAGGGAGTGTGCGGTGTGGCACGGGTGTGCACTGCACTCTCGTGAGCAGCCTGACTCTGTTCGGATTTCTGCTCCTTCTACCATCTCCCCTTGCACTTGGGAGACGCGCTCACACCACTCACCCCGGCATCCCTGACATCTCCGTGCAGGGCTGAGTGCGGGGTAGGGGGGGGGGAGATGGGGAGATGGGGGGACAGCTGTCTTGCCCTTCATTTTTAGGAAATAAATTACTTTTCTCAAATTCAATGAACTTGTACAAGAGATAAAGAGAAACCAGCGCAACCCCGCTGTGCCGACGCAGGTTCCGCTGTGCCCTTTCCACGTTACAAAAACCACCCGAGATGCTGAGGGGAGCCCGGCTTAACCTAAAGTAGGGGCTCTTGTGTCACATCAGTTAAGAGGCAGAATTGTTCACAAGGAAGATCTCTACAAGTTACCCTTTGATGCCGACGAGGTCGGTTTCCGCACAGCAAAAGGCAGTGACCGAAGGAGGGATAAGGTCAGAACAGCAGCAGGTAAGCCCAGCCTCCAAGGGAGCGGAGTAGCAGCTCGGTTTCTACTGGCGCCAGGATTCCGAAACTCAAAGCAGCAGCAGCAGTCTGCGGTCTGCGGACGAGCTCGCAGTGGACTGAAGGTGGGGAGGAAACAGAACAAGAAAGCCAGCACAGACCTTTGGTGCTTTATTCTGAGAAAGAAAGAAGCAGTCCTGTGCACGTGAAGCTGGCCTGATCGACCAGCCAGGCCTTGGTGTTCCCCCGCCGGATACGAATCTTCCAGAATGGCTGCATTACAGTGGTTGTTTTGTGCCCACGACGGTGCCAGAAATAACAAGACCATTATCATATGATTTCTCTCATCTGTGGAACAGAAGAACTAGGAAGATCGGTAGGGGAAGAAAGGGATAAAGAAGGGGGGGTAATGAGAAGGGGGAATGAAGCATGAGAGACTATGGACTCTGAGAAACAAACTGAGGGCTTCAGAGGGGAGGGGGGTGGGAGAATGGGATAGGCTGGTGATGGGTAGTAAGGAGGGCACGTATTGCATGGTGCACTGGGTGTTATACGCAACCAATGAATCATCGAACTTTGCATCAGAAACCAGGGATGTACTGTATGGTGACTAACATAATTAAAAAAAAAAGAAAGAAAGAAAGAAATAACAAGACCACTCCATAACCATGTCTGAGCACAGACACCAACATGAATGCTGTCCAACCATGGACGTGACCACAGAGCCCCCAGCCCCTGCTGATAGGTGTGACTGAGCTTGAATAATTATAGGGCTGGCCATGTTGCATTCCTTCTGCCATCTGCATAAGCTTTCTGAAGGCACCCATCAAAGAATTACTGCATCCTGACAGCATTCAGTCTAGAACAAAGTCCAACTTTCTTGAAACTTCCCCAGGATCACCCAACAAATCTCAAATCCTATAAATCCATTCTAATCTCCTCTTTCTGAGAAACCCCACAGCTCCCCATGGTGCCCGTTCTCCCTTGTTGCAACAATCAGTAACCCAATTCTGCTCATTCCTGATGAATTTCGGCTGGAGAGCACTCACCATGCATTTCACAAATATTCATGTGACACCTGTCATCCATCACACATTGTGTCTAGTGCGCCGTCTTGGCTAGACACGATCTGTCATCATTGTTGGCTCACGGTCTACAGAAAAGTAGCAAAGGGGACAAGCGGAGGAGTGGAAGAGGTGGCAGCAATGGGACTGAGCTGGTCTGTGAGAGCACTCAGAGAAAGTGATGCCATTTCTGAGACTTACGTATGGGTAGGTGTTAGCTAGATAAACAGTACAGGGCAGCGGTTCCCCAGCAGGAGGGCCGGCAAGGGTGAAGACCTGAAAGTAGAACGTCGGCTGAAGGTTGTATGTGAGTATTGTATGGCTGGATGCTGGAAGGTGCGTGCAAAGCCCATGAGGCAGGAGCCGGCAGGAGAGCCATTGTCCCTGTGAGGCACATCACCCAGCACCATTGTTAGTGATTTGTAACCCCAAGACCCAATTGTTTCTCCAAAGCAGATCTTTCCCAAGCTTGCCTTCCCGGGATAACCAATCAACTGAGATTGATCATCTTCAATTGTTGACGTGCTAGTTCGTTAACGCAA
Source organism: Ursus maritimus (assembly GCF_017311325.1). NCBI lineage: Eukaryota > Metazoa > Chordata > Mammalia > Carnivora > Ursidae > Ursus > Ursus maritimus. The sequence goes on from NW_024423897.1 coordinate 58,980,580, forward strand.
CGCTAGGTTCTTCAGGGAAATCCAGAAAAATCTCTGTACCCGGTGAAGGTTAAACATCTGATCCTGTGGGCATTATTCTGTCATTACCTGATTCCTTATCACCTTCTCAGCATCCATCTTTTTTTGTTAATAACATACTTTCAAAAAATCAAGGACCACTCCAATGTCTTCCCATGTTTCCGTCACCTTTACAACCGCACGTGTGGACAGTGCTGCTGTGCGCCTGGCATTGTCATAAACTCTGATCCTCAAAGCATCCTAGAAAGTAGGCGCTCCCATGTTCCCCATTTTACAGAGGAGGAAACGAGGCAAATGGAGGTGAAGTAACTTGCCCGAGGCTACACGCCAGTGGCCACATGGGGACTTGCCCGGACAGTATAGCTGCAGAGGTCATGTGGCTGACGTTAATAACACCCGGTCCTCTACGTCCTGTCCCCTGAACACACACTGAACATACAAACAAGTTCAAGGATGTTGAGGTAACGTTTTGAATGACAGCTCCATAGCGCTGTCATTACGACTCACACCTGGGACCTCTGGAAATACCATCCTTCCAGGTGGCCTTCAGATGGTCCTTGACAACCCGTCAGGGTTTATTTTTTTACGAGTGACATCATGTTGTTGTGCTTGATCGATGAAGCCTTCCTCTCCGTCTTCAACTCTAGGGCTGTATGAGGAGCAAGATTCCTGAGGCGACTCTCAGACCCGGTGATTCTCCCCCACCCCAGCTCCATCCGAGCACAGGACAAGCATGGCGGAGCCAGTCCGCTCAGCGTCATTCCCAGAATGCTCGGAAACCTAACAGGGGAGGTTTCTGTTTGAGTCGAAATGCTCTAGGTACCAACACTTTCTTTGTACCAAATTATAGACACGTTGCTTTTGAATTTCGCTTCTGATGCTGAATGTATTTTTTCTTTTCTTTTTTTTAAGATTTTATTTATTTATTTGAGATAGAGAGAGAGTGAGAGCACAAGCCAGGGGGCAGAGAGAGAGGGAGAAGCAGGCTCCCCACTGAGCAGGGAGCCCGATGATGCAGGGCTCAATCCCAGGATCCTGGGATCATGACCAGAGCCAAAGACAGACGCTTCACCGACTGAGTCACCCAGATGCCCCTGAATCTATTTTTTTCTGAATGCTGGACCTGAAGCCCATTACTAAGAAGTCAGCTTCCACCCAATTCCCTTCTGTAAAATCTGATTTCAAAATTATGTGATAAATGATAAGAGAAGGAGAAAGGCATGGTTGAAATATGTATACATCTTATTAAATAAATATGAATTTAACAGGATGTATTGATTAAAGGAATAAGAGTCTATGTCACCAAATGGAGCCGCCAATCCACGGGAGACACCGGTCAGCTCTCGGTAGCAGGCGCCCCAATCAATCCCAGCTCTGAACTCGCTCTGTAATATTAACAAAGGACTTTCATCCCACTGTGTGTACTGCTACAGGCTGCATCCCACCTCCCAAGTCTCTGAGAGCATTAACTGAATCACCCTGGGAATTTACAACGTAAGGCCCTGCACGTAAGTACTCCTGTGGTGGGTTTTACATTTTGTTGTTGTTGTCGTCGTTGTTATTTGAAATGAGAGCAGGTAGGGTAGTGTGGAAGGTCCGTGGTAGGATTTAATTTGTAGATTTTTTATCTTTGCTGCCTCGCGGGCAGGTTTGAGAGCAACAGGCTGATAGCAGAACCTTTGGGTAGAACTTGAGCTGTATTTAGGGGAAAAAAGCATCTAAGCCAATTCAATGGTGTAATCACAATATATCAGTCCACAAAGTATAGGATTCTATTAACTCAGCAGCTTACTTCCGGCATAGTTTAAAGTTTGACGAATCCATGTGCGTGGCAAGGAGGTGGGGAGACACATTTGAAGGGGCCACTGAGGGTCTAGGCCATTTCTTGGCTCTCAGATGTCAGACGTACCTGACTCATCCCAAGTGAGTAGCTGCCTCTGGTCCCAAAAGCACAATTTTTTTTTTCATTTGTCAGAAATGTTCTTTGTGGGGCACGTGGGTGGCTCAGATGGTTAAGGGTCTGGCTTCGGCTCAGGGCATGATCCCCAGGGTCCTGGGATCAAGCCCCGCATCGGGCTCCCTGCTCAGTGGGGAGTCTGCTTCTCCCTCCCCTCTGCCTGCTGCTCTCCCTGCTCGTGCTCTCACCTCTCTCTCTACCAAATAAATAAATAAAATCATTTAAAAAATGTTCTTTATGAATTGTGCTCCACATCTCAAAACAGGAGACCAGAATATATTTGTACATCCATTCCCTTTTCCTGCAACATTACGGTGAACACATGGCCAGTGCCTCCTGGTCCTGAGAGGAGGCGGGTGGTCGTTCATTTTTTCCCCCTATCTCTGGACAGGAGGGTGACAAGACACAAGATCTCCTTCTCCTGAGGCATCCCTGCTCCAGGCCTCTGTGATATTCTAAACCCCCTCTGATCTCACACCTCTAAACGTGAGAGTCTTTCCAAGATAAAATCCAGACTCCGCAGTGAGGCCCAGCACTCTTCATGCCCAGCTCTCCTGGCCTCTGGGAGCCTCGTCTCTCCCTGGTCCTCCTGGGAACTTCATCTCAGACGGGCTAAGCTCGGTGAGGCTCTAGCGCAGATCAAGACCTGGGTCCTTCTTTTCTCCACCACGAGTGGCCTGTGTTCTCTTCTCCTCAGTCATCAACACACAGCCCAGCTACACCTCCACTGAATGCCTTCTCTGTCCTCCCCGCACTGCCGGGCAGGTGCCAGGATGGCTATGTTCGGGTGCCTTCCTCCCAGGGGTAGCTGTCGGTTTTCGCCTGTGGCCTTCTTAGACCTGGAGTCAGAGCACAGCCGATGCCCCATATCTCTGCAGCTTCCCTCCCTGACCCGAGCTGAGGCCAGGCCGGCTAACCAGTAAGGCAGAAATGTGGACAGTGGAGCAAGTCAGCAAGGGGCTGGTGACAGGAGACAAAGTGGCTTGTGTTCTATGTGCTTTCAAAGACAGGGCAGGGGTGCTCCTTGCCGACATGCGAGTGGGAGCCAGGAGGAGTGCTCCAGCCCTCTGCGAGCCTGCATTTTACTGCCTGCCAACAACGGGAGGACCAAGCAGGAGTCCTCCCCGGTCCTCCCGTTGTTTCTCTCCACTTCCCTGCCCTTCTTCTCTCCTCCAGAGGCTCGGGGCCTCCAGGGAAGTTGGCAGGAAGTGGAGGGGAGGCTTAGAAAGACACGCCAGGGAGGCATGTGAGTGCCCGTCCCAGGCTGGCGGTGCGGGAAGCCGACCCCAGGAGACCATGGGCAGAGGCAGCCCCCTGCGGGGGCATCACGTTCAGGAGCTGTGCACCCTAGCTGTCCTTCCAAAAGGGCTGAGCAGAGCTGCAGAATTCAGGGGCAAAGCCTCTGCACCAGAGACCAGCCAGAGTGGAAAGCACCGTCCAGGTGTGCTGAAGGCTGTGTCTGTGGTTGCCGCCTTGGAGAGGGACTGAATTTATTAGGAAATATTTACCGGCACCTTCCATGTGCCATACTCGAGGTGCTTGGGAAACATCAGTGAGTGACTCAGACAAAGGTCCCTGTCTTCCGGGGTCTTACGCTCCAGCAGAGAAACATGGACAATTAAAGGAGACATAATAAATGAAAAAATTAGTCTGTATTTCAGAAGATGATCAGTCCTATGGAAAAAGACAGAAATATAGCAGAATAAAAGGGGAGCAGATGCTTGGTCCGTAGGCACTGAATGAGAACTCCCTGATGAATGAATGAATTAATCAATGAATGAATGAATGAATGAATCAATCAATCAATGCCCACAGACTCTTTAACATTACCCGATGTGAAATGCACCGTCTGTACAAGCTTCTGCCTTCACCTGCGTCCGTCTGTGCTGTGTGTCTCCAGCATCCAGCGCAGAAGGGTTCGGTAAATACCAGAGGAATAGACCGACTCGAGCTTTAGGCCCCAGGTGAGGGCTGTTTCATATTCTCAAGTGGACGATGACGTCTAGACTTGGTCTGGAATTCTAAGTGTCCCCCGAGGTCTGTCCTGATCAATTCCGGAGCCCTCGTGCCCCCAGCAGCTGGATGATAAAACACAGCCCGGCCAGTATTGGGCACTTTGACGCACTCTCTTATTAATCGGTTCCTTCTGCGAATATTTATCATCTCCTTTAGGATTTCAGGCTAGCTTAGACCCTGGTCTTTTTTGTCCTTGAAAAAGAACAGGGAGGGGCTTTTCCAACTGGCTCCCGCGGTGGTAGGGTGCGGATAGAGGATGTGCAGATAAATCCTCGCGATCTCACCCGGGGGACAAACTCCTAGCAGGATTAAGAAGAGATTGTAGATGTCCTTTGAAAAGTGAGGTGTAGATAAACACGGGGGGTGATTATCTATGACTCCTCACCGTCCTCCCGAGGGTTCTGGGACTGCCTTCGCCTGTTTAGCTCTTGGCTGTTAGCTCTGGCTGCGGGAGGCAGAGGACCTGGTACACGGCTGCCGTTTCTCAGCATGGACGTGGCTCAGAGAGGCCCCTTGGTTGGCCTAAGGCCCCCAGCCAGCTGGTGGCAAAGACAGGCTTGGAACACACAGTGCTGAGGGTAGGCAAGGCCTCCCAGAGAAGGGCCCCCTGGAGCCTGGAGGGCAGGCAGAGGGAACAGGCCTCAGGCTCGGGGAGAAGGGAAAGGCCGAGAACCCGGCAGGTCGTCAGGGACTCAGAGGCCTGCACACAGGACGCAGCAGAGAGCCCGCAGCGGGAGCTCGGGGCGGGGTCCCTGCCAGGCTGGGGGCGCTGACCTCCCCCTCGCTGAGGTCCCGGGGTCCAGCTGTCCAGCAGGGGGCACAGCACTGGCCACTGACTATCCCCTGACTCCCCTGGAGGATCCGAGGGGAAGCCAAAGAAACGATCCCTCGTGCCGTGTACCTAAGTGGAAAAGGCTGCCTCTGACATCTTTTCATCGTCACTGATCTTACGGCCCATTTACAATCCAAATGTGTCTTCCTGGGACGAGGCACTGTCTCCTCACTTATTTCTAACAGTGGAGCAGTCGGAATGTGGCACACCTTCTATTCTTTCTTCTAAACGGCCATGCCGTACATGAAACGGCATATGAAACATACACGCGTGTTTGTGCGTATCATACACAAGCATAATAATACGCGAGGCCTGTTTTCTCACTAAAAACCCAATCTGCAAGGGGACGTAGAGTTAAAACTGCCTCAGGCCCCGAGGAAAACCGTCCTTGTTACCGGCGCCTCTCAGAGACCTTCTTCTCTACGTGGACAATTTCTGTCACTGGAATTTCTCTCGATAAGACCTTCAGTATCCACAGGAAGTGCCCAGTAAATGACAGAGCACCGTGCATGGTAAGGCCGGCGGAGTCGACGGCGTGCGTGCGGCAGGACTCGGTGTGGGCACGGGGTTATCACAAAGGGGATGACGCTGGAAGTCTGACGCACGCGTCCTGACACCCTGGGCTCGGGGCCGTGGGAGCGGGCACACGCACAGAGCGGCCCTTGCTGCCAGCTGTGAGGGAAGAGTTGGTGTTCGTGATGGAAGGACTTCGTGTATTTACAGAGCTCCGGGAGCCGACGTGGGTCCTCCCAACCAATCACCTTGCGCTGGCAGGTGGGGAAGCGGGGGCCAGGGAGGCTGGGGGCTCCTGTAAGGCCCCACCCTGGGCAGAGACAGCCAGGGTCCACCCACCACTCTCCCTGCCCTGGGTCACCGACATCTTTTCGTCTCAGGGCTGAAGGCTTGGAACCGTGATAGTACAGAGGTGGGGAGACGACATGTCGTGAATCTACCACATCCTAGCAAGGTGGGCGAGGGTTGGGGACCGTCCGGCAGCTTCAGCTCTCTGTCCCCCTAGTGCAGACGCTCCTTGCAGGCACGAGCATGGTGCCTCAGAATGACACGGTGGCACGGAGGACGTGCTCACTCTCCAGCTGGGATCCAGGCCCTGGCCCTGGAAAAGCTTGATTTGACCTAATGAGGTGGGAGACGAACATAAGCTGTTTCCCTCCCAAAGCAGCGGCGCGTCCCTGTTACAACAGAGGGAGCGATCAACACCAGCCCGGAAGAATGTCTGGCAGTTGCTACCCCATCAGCCTTGAAATTGCTCACAGCCCAAGGGCGTGAACTGCAGAGATAAAACTGTCTTGAAACACGCATGGCCCCATGGATGGCTGCCTATTTAAACTCTTCTCAATTTTTAACTCTTTTCTTTTCTTTTTGCTGTGTGTTTTTTTCTAGTTAAGTGATCTGGCCAGGCTCCAAACGCGGCATTGCTTTTGGGGAGCAGGAGAAGCCATGAGCTAAAAGCCGCTGCTGGCAAAGAGCTGGACCCCCCCGGCTGGCTGCTGGATGATTGTGGACTGAGTCCTCATGAGGGGGTGAAGCCCACCGGGCCCTGGTGGTTGGGTTCTCAGATGCCCCAGCACTGAGCGGAAGGCTGGGAGATAGTATGGCTTTACCCAACGTGGAAGTGGTTGCCACTAGGGTCGAAGTGGACCCGGGTTAGTGGAATAATGGCATGCTTCATGCCAGCAGCCGGAGTCATTGGACCTTTCTTCCTGGATGCCCCTGTCCAAAGGAGGTCCCAAGTCATCTACAAAACTCCAGATCCTTCCTTGGCTGCCATCTTGTCGGGGTCACAGAGGCTCCTGTCTTCAACCCCCTCCTCCCGCCATCTGCATGACCACACGGATGGAGTGGATGTCACTTGGTAGCACAGAGTTCCAGGATGTGAGACTGTTCGTGGCTGGAAAGAGTATTCCATTCTACTCCCCTTCTTATTCGGTATTTCCCAAGGTATTTCTCTATTGTTTACAGCTGATGTAGCATGAATATGGGGTCTCTTAAGCTCAAAGGCTGGCAGGGTGTCTTCTCTCTGGTACTGGGTGGGTATGGTGTTTCTCTTGGTCCAGCCTGGGAGCATGGCCTCCAGCACAGCCCAAGGATTGAGCAGGCCACTTGAGGCATAGAAAGCTAACGAGATGTAAGGTCATTCTGGTCAAGAGTTTCTCTGCTGTGGCACTATTGCCATTTTGAGCCAAATAAAACTTTGCTGTGGGACTGTCCGGTGTGTTGTAGAATGTTTAGTGACATCTCTGGCTTCCACCAGTCCAGCCCCCACCAAAGCAAAGGACAATCAAAAATGTCTCCAGGGGAGCCTGGGTGGCTCGGCTGGTGAAGCAGACAACTCTTGATTTCGGCTCAGGTCCTGGGATTGGGCCCCGCATCGGGCTCCGTGCTCAGCGTGAAGTCGGCTTGGGATTCTCTCTCTCCCTCTGCCCCCAGCTCACCCCCTCATACTCCATATCTATAAATAAATAAATAAATAAATAAATAAATGTAATCTGAAAAAAATAAATGTCTCCAGATACTGTCCAATGTCCCCTGGGGTAAAACAATGTCCAGTTGTGAACCAACACTTTAATTATATGCACGGATTAATGTTGGTGGTGGGGTGGAGCCATAGACCGCCCCTCTTCCTGCAAATGCCCCCTGTTTCTGGGGGCCCAGCACTCCTGTCAATGGGATTTTAAGAGCAACACTTAGATTTATCTTTAGTGATTTGAAAATATTTAACAGATTATTATGATTCCTATATCAGAGCATTTGGATTTTCTAAACTTTTTACAGTTATTGTCCCAGCAAATTTCTTAGCCCAGCGTGGGTCTGAGATGGTTGCCATGAGTGTGTCCATTGTATGGAGGGACAAACCAAGTTACGTAAGGGTGGAGAGGTGGTCCTAGGCACTGGGATGGCCACGGCACTAGCAGGGCACGCGACCCTTCTGAAACCTAGTTCCACAAAACCGTTAGACTTGTTTGCTCCTTTATTTCTCTAACAGCTGCGTTATTTCATTAGAATCACCCACCAGCAATTTAATTATTATTCCCTTCTTGCTGCTACAGATCAGCTACCTAATTAGCAGCCGTGCTGAGGGAACACTGGCCCCGACGTGGGTGAACGGAATCAAGGCCGTGCTGTGGGTTTGGACGATGTGTTTCTATCCCTGAAATAAGCAACTGGTTCAACACGCCTCTCACAATCCGCTTTTGTGGAGAAAAGCCGTTATCTTCGGGAGGGCTGCAGGTGCGGATGAGGACTCAGGCAGGCGGCGGTGGACCGGGCTGGGAGATGAGACAGGTAACAGGAGATCCTCTCGGAGACGTCGTCGGTTTGCAGAGTCACAGCCAGCAAGGAGCTGGGAAGTCTGGGGTCACCGCGGGGCTCACTGTGACGCCGTCCCTGCTCAGCCTGTGCTTTCGCCTGCCTCTGCTCGATGGTATGCACGGGCATTGCGGAGGCCAGGGCGGAAAGCGGTGACCGGGCTGAGAAGCTAAGGGAGCACACCCTAGAAGAGAGGGTGATGGCTGGACGTGAGAGCCCCGAGGTTTGGGTGACAGAGGAAAGGGGAGGGGAGTGAGTTGGACACGGGCTATCGGGATGGTTGACGGCACACTGACATACACACGTAGCCCACGCTCAGAAGCCTACAGAGCAGGTTCTGACCGCCCCAGTGCGGCTCCCACTAAAACCCTCTCCCTCCTGCTGCACTGTGGGGCTGCTGCCTCCGAGGGGCCATGGCCACATGGTGTGGCAGGCACGGAGGGCGGTGGCTCTCCCCACGTCCAGGAACAAAGGTGCCTGTGATTTCCCAGGCATCGCCAGCATGTGCTGTAGCTTACAAACATAGCGGCTCCCGCCTGCTTTCAGGTTAGGCTGCAATGTCCTCACCCCAGATGGGCCAGACTGGGGAGCACAGCATGTCCTCGGGAGCATTTCCCCCCGAGGCCACCATAGCAAATACCCATGGAGGTGGTGACGTCAAGCAACAGACCCATATTCTCTCACAGCTGCGGAGGCCTGCAGTCCAAAGTGCATGGGGCCCGGTTCCTTCTGCCCTACAACTGAGGCCCGAAGACAGGAAATGAACTGGGGCCGTGTGGCAGGCTCCACGGTCTCTGGTGGTGGGCTTTCTGGTGTACGGAGGGGAGACGGGAGAATGGCTCACAGCAGTGGGGGCCTCCATGCGGGGACAGCCTGGCAGTCCCCAGCCCCGGCGCCTGGACTTGCACCTGCAGGGGCCCAGCCTTTCCTCCAGCTCTTGAGGTTGACTTCCCATGATAATTACTGAGCATGTGCCCTGAAAGGAGTGCCCAGAGCTTCACCTCTGCGTGTGTCACCTCTGGCCTCACACAGGCACTCTCGGGCCGGCTCTGCGGGGTCGGCTTCTCTAACCGCAGTCCTGCTACAACCACTGCCCCACTCGACAGATGAGAAAGCAGAAGTCCAGGCAGCTCAGGAAGTGTGCTCCGGGTCAGTCACAGAACCAGTAAGTAGGTGAGCCAGGTTGCAACCCCAGGCGGCCAGCCCCTGAGCCCACACTCCTACCCTCTCCCCGCACAGCCTCCGAGCTGCATGCTTCCAGCAAGTCTGCGGGGGGCTTGAGGCTCTGTCCCAACCCTTGCCTCTGGGGGGTGAGCGTGCATCCATGCGTGTGTCCGTGACTGTATACATCTGTGAGTGGGCGTGTATCTGTGAAGTGTGTCTGTGTGTCAGTGTGTCTGTGAGTGAGTGTGCATCTGTGTGTGTGTCTGTGTGTGTGTTCTGAGAATGTGTGTGAGTCTGTGAGTGTGTGTGTATCTGTGAAGTGTGTCTGTGTGTCATTGTGTCTGTGAGTGAGTGTGCATCTGTGTGTGTGTCTGTGAGTGTGTGTTCTGAGAGTGTGTGTGAGTCTGTGCATCTGTGAGTGCGCGTGTATCTGTGAAGTGTGTCAGTGTGTCTGTGAGTGTGCATCTGTGTGTGTGTCTGTGAGTGTGTGTTCCAAGAGTCTCTCCACTCCTAAATCCTCCGCACCCTCAATAATAGGCCATATTTCACGCAGAGTACACGGTGAGTGCTGAATCAAAATTAATTCATTATTGTATGAATGAGGCTAGTTCTATAATTTATCACAGCCATAGATTTTCTATATTTCAAGTGAAGATAATAGCATTCTCTGCTTTAAGTATGAGATGAAAAGTATAAATCTTGGATTGGGTGAAACGCACTTGCTGAGGAACCCAGACGGGATGGGAGAAACCACCACTCGCAGTCCCTATGTTTCACAGAATAATTTTGGGTCTGGATGAAAGTCCAGGACGAAGATAACTTTGAATCTTCATGTCTGGGTTACGTCCTCACTTCTCCCTGCAGCTTCAGCTCCCAGTGTAATGTGGCATCAGACCATGGAGGTGTCAACTCAGGGCAAGCATGGAGCTCGTTAGTGGGGCCACCAGTACCACTGCAAACCCCAAACCGCAGGCGCCCTTTTATAGTAAGTGTCTACCTGCTGCCTCACGAGAGAAATCTCTCTCCGCTCACCTCCAACCTTAGTTTCCTAAATAGGTTTCTGTGAAAAAACTTTCTATGTGGTACTGTTCACAACATAGAGAGTAATTAATTGGACCACGGCTTTGTCCTGGGGATTAACCTTTACGTGTTAACATTTGGAACATCAAGGGAGAGGCAAAACTCATGACGAGTTAAGAGAACACAGATCCTACATGGACTGAGATTTTAAAAGGCCATGCAGCAAGGAAGTCCTTGGATGGGGAGGTCCACGGGGTGGGATGGTCCATCAGTGGGGTGGTCCATGGAATGAGGTCATGCATTTGGTACGGAGGTCCATTGGTGGCGAGGTCCAAGGGGTGAAGGTGGTCCATAGGGTTTCATGGGGCGGGAGTGATCCATGGTTGGGGAGATCCATATGGTGGGGGCTGTCCATAGAGCAGGGAGGTCCATGTGATGGGGAGATTTACATGATAGAGAGGTCCATATGGTGGAAAGGTCCATGGATGGAGTGGTTTGTGTGGTAAGAAGGCCATGAGATGGAGTGATCCTTTGCTGACACTCCCGCTAATTCTTGGTATTTTCTAAAACTCCAAGGAAGGAGCCATAGAGGAAGAAAGAGGGTTTTGGCAAGTGCCCTCGAGCACATAGAAGGTGAGAGGGCGGAGTTGTGCTCTGTTTCCATTACCCTGGATACTAGGGGACATATTTATTGACAGAGAAAGATAAGGAAAATGGGAGCAACCTTCTTGCCCACTTTCAATCCAAAATATAATTAATTAGTATTTATGATAAATTAAAAACCATAATAATATTTAAGATTACATATTAATTATTTGGAAATCTGGGGGGGGGGAAATACTGTTAGCCAAAAGACAAAAACAAAACAAAACAAAAAACCAAGAACAAACAAAAATCCACTGGGGTGGGGGAGACAATTACTGTTGACAGTCTGAAGTTTATTTTCCAGATTCTTTAAAATGTGATAAAAAAGAGATCAAATTCTACTTGCTGCCTTATTATTATTATTATTATTATTATTATCATCATTATCATCAGCTTAGGAGAAGTATATATCATAAAATTACCAGTGTCGAGTGTACACTTTGGTGAGTTTTGATGAAAGTATACAGTTGTTCAGCTACTGCTACAATCATGGTATGGAGAACATTTTCTTTGCCCTGAAATGTTTCTCTGCACCCCTTGATGTTCACTCAATCCCTCTCCAACCTCCAACACGCAGCAAACACTGATCTGGTTTTTATCTCTATGGCTTTGCTTTCTCTAGATTTTCATGTAAATGGGATCTTTTGGTATGTAGCCTTTTGTGCCTGTCTTTTTTCACTTAGCGCACTACTTTGGAGACTCAGACACGTCGTAGTGCATCGGTAAGGTATTCATTATTACTGAGGAGCCTATTACTGTACGGACGGTGCACGTTTATCCATTCACTGGTTGATGGACCTTTGGATTCTTTTCAGGTTTGACTATAATGAATAAAGCTAGTAGGAAGATATACAAAGTTTTATGCAGACCTGTGCTTTTATTTCTCTTGGGGAACTACCTAGGAGTGGAATTTCTATGTCTTATGGTAAGTGTATGTTTAACTTGGTAAGATATTTCCAGACTGTTCACCAAAATGGCTGTGCCATTTTCCATCCACCAGCAGTAGACGAGAGTTCCAACTGCTCCAAGTCCTTGACAACACTTGGTATTGTCAGTGTTTTAAATTTTAACCATTCTGTGGTTTAATTTACATTTTCCTAATGAATCAAAATGATAGGAATCTTTTCATTTTGGTAGTTGCTATTTGTATATATTCTTTGTCAAAATGTCCAAATCTTTTGCCCAATTAAAAAAATTAGATTTTCCCCTTAATTTTTGAACTAAGTATGTATGTATGAGGGAGAGAGAGAGAGATCTGCATAGAAATACTTCACTGACTATATAAATAAAAAATATATAAAATACATGTATATTTTAGAGAGAGACAGCACAGTGCATGCAAGCAAGGGGGAGGGGCAGAGAGAGAGGGAGAGAGAGAATTCTAAACAGGCTCCACGTCCAGCACAGGGCGCAACATGGGGCTCAATCTCATGACCCTGAGATCATGACCCGAGCCGAAATCAAGTTGGACACTTAACCAACTGAGCCACCCAGGCACCCCAGAATATATGTTTTTCAAACACGTTCTCCCAGTCTGTGCCTTACCTTTTTGTTTCCTTAATGGTGTTTTTTGAAGTCCAAAAGTTGTTAATTTTGGTAAAATCTAACATATATCTTTTTTCCTTTACAGTTTTTGTGTTCTGTATTCTACCTAAAATCCTTGACTTACCCAAAGGTACAAAGATTTTTTTCCTGTGTTTTCTTCTACAGATTTTATAGTTGTAGCTGTTATAATTTAGCCTCATCCTTTTGACTTCATTCTTTATGAGTTAAGAACCAGGTTTATTTATTTTTTTTATATGAATGTCCAAGTCTCTTAGCACCATTCATTGAAAAGATTATTGCTCTCTCTCACTGAATTGCCCTAGTATGTTGTTAAAAATTAAGTGGTCATACGTATATGTTCTATTTCTTAAGTTTATCTTCTGCATTGTTCTATATGTCTGTATTTATGCCAGTCCCTGTCCTGACTACTGTCATTTTATAGTAAGTATTTAAATCAAACACTATGGGAAATTCGATTGTGTTTTTTTCAAAATTGTTTTAGATCTTTTAGGCTATTTGCATTTCCATATCAATTTTACAGTCAGCTTGTCAACTCTACAAAACATCATTTTTTTTTTATTGGAGTTACATTGAATCTATAGATCAACTTCTGGATAATTGACTTGGTAACATTTTGAGACTTCTGATCCATGAACATGGTATATAGCTTGATTTATTGAGGCCTTCTTTATTTCTCTAGGTGATATTTTGTACTTTTCAGTGTAAAGATCTTATAAATGTCTTATGGGATTTATCCTTATGCATTACATATTTTGATGACCTTGTAATTGATATTATTATATTAATTTCTACATCTAAATTTCCTGTGCTAGTATACAACAGTCAATTGATTTTTAAAGTATTTTCATCTTATCCTACAAACTTAGTTGGTAAGTTGATTAAGATTTTTAAATATGAGATCATTTTATGTTGTTGGATAATGATTTTTTGGTTTGGATGTTGTTTTATTTGTTAGTGTTTTGTCTTTTTCTTTACTAAGAACATCTTTGTTTCAGGATACTATACTTCATTGTTCTTGGGTAGGGGCAGTGAGTTCTCTCCCTTCTATGGACATAGAAGGAATTGGGTTAATTAGCATTCTGCTAACAAGTCTCAATAGCTGATTATTCACATCAGAGCAGTTTCTTGAAAAGAAGTCTCTCCTTGCTTCCTCTGTTCCACACTCAGTCAGCATGAGGGGAGTAGAACAGGGAAGTGAGGTCAGGGTGGTGACAGGCAGGAGTAGCAAACAGAAGGACCCAACTCACATTCTGAGTCCATCCTGATTCTCAAAGGTAGAAAGTTGTGCGTACCATCTAAGGCATTGCATGTGTGGTAGACAGCACTGTCCCACCCTGACCATGCATGCGGCACTCACCCCTCCAGTCTCAATCCCAGGACTCCTCTGGGGGGTGTGATTCAGGGTTCCACAGAGTTGACACCTGACTGCTAAGCATGGAGCCAGTCATGGGGCAAGAGCAAATGTCATCAGCTCAACTGGAGCAAAGCCTGTGGAATGGGCTGAATATTCTGATAAAGAAGGGATTTTGAAGAAGGAATTAAGAAGGCAAACTTTAGGGGCACCTGGGTAGCGCAGTTGTTAGGCATCTGCTTTCGGCTCAGGGCGTGATCCCGGCGTTCTGGGATCGAGTCCCACATCGGGCACCTCCGCTGGGAGTCTGCATCTTCCTCTCCCACTCCCCCTGCTTGTGTTCCCTCTCTCTCTGGCTGTCTATCTCTGTCAAATAAATAAATAAATCTTAAAAAAAAATAAAATAAAAAGAAGGCAAACTTTATTAGTTTTCATCAAACTGGAGAAAGAAAGCCTACTGTTGATGTTAACGGGTGTCTTGGTCACTTGAAACATTCACAGTGCTTGTGTCTGGAGCAGAATAATCCTTTAGTCCGGGGTGGATCTCGACAGTGAGGACACACAACAATATGGCAGGGTGTGCGAGGAAAATGTAAGAACTTCTGTTGACGTTCCTCTTTGTAGGTTTCATTTTAATATTTATTTATAGCATATGTAACACATTAATGCAGTAGTGCTGACACAAACACAACACACACATGTGCATTAGTGATATACAAACATGTTTTATCCATGTGGAACGTGATCCAAAGTTTCTAGATACGCAGTCTTGAGGAGCCATCCATTACATCATTAGATCTATTTTCTGATCCTGTGCTTACCAGTATAGTTGGGATTTTACACGTGCCTTGATAGTGGGAAGACAGCCTGTCAAAGCTGAGGACCAAATTTGGGCTGTAGCGATCCTACTGGGGGACCTGTCCCTGAGAGGCTGGCTTGAGAGAATGAGAACCCTCACCTTCGCAGCAACTGGTTCTGTAGATACTTTATCTTTACTCATTGCTCACTGAATGTCGTTCTTAACTTACTCTCACAAGCAGAGAAGTGTCTGCAGTTAGTAGTTTCATGCTCTCCAAGAGCATTCGTGGGTGTTCCTTTTCAAAGAAACCAGAACCAAATACTGCGTCTGGTGCAAGCCAGCAATCCACACCGCTGTGGTCACTTGCTGCTGTTTTGATCATCCTGCTGTGTAACAAACTTTTACTGCAGACACTCAAACCACAGCTATTTTATTATCTCTTATGGCTCCACACATTGACTAGGGGCTGGTTCTGCTGCTGGTCTCACTTCGGTCTTTCATGTAGTTGCAGTTTGATAGTGGCCAAGGCTGGAGTCCTGGGGGGGCTCACCTTTGATGCTGGGACTGGTGGGCCTATCCAGCTCTCCATGCATTGCCAAGGTCACTACATGCAGCCCCAGGGTCCCTTCATGCAGCCCCTGGGTCCCTGCATAAACCTCAGGGTCCCTCCACGCAGCCTCAGGGTCCCTGCATGCAGCCCCAGTGTCCCTCCATGAAGCCCCAAGGTCCTTGCATGCAGCCCTAGAGTCCCTCTATGCAGCCCCAGGGTCCCTGCATGCAACTCAAGAGTCCCTCCATGAAGCCCTGAGGTCTCACTGTGTAGCCCCAGTGTCCCTCCATGCAGTCCCAGGGGCCTTGCATACAGCCCCAGGGTCCCTCCATGAAGTTCCAGGGTCTCACTGTGTAGCCCAGGGTCCCTGTACGGTGCCAGCCAGGTAAACTTCCTATATGACTGTTCAGAACTCCCAAGAGCAGAAAAGCAGAAGTTACCAGTACTCCCTAAGGTTTAGGCACAGATTTGTGACATCACTTCCAAAACATTATTTTGGATGAAATGAATTACAGACCAGCCCAGATTCGTGGGGGGCGGACGACACACAAGGTTGTACGTGTCGGGAAGCTGGTTGATTGGGGCCATCTTTGGAGATAAACTACCACACGTTATAGTCACTTGCATTTGGGGAAGCAGTGATGAGCGAAGCCTTCGGAAAAGACCAGGGGGCATTTTACAGGAGGTAAACTGCCAGGTCTATCCGTGCTATATGTAATCATGGAACAGAAGGCTCCTAGATGCAGCAGGATTATTTGTAACTAAATACCACGTTTTTATGATCAAAACGAAAGACCAGGAAGAGAACTGAGGATGTCTTGGAATGTCTGCTGTCACTTCCAGAAGCTTATCTTTTAGGTCGCAAATGGAAGACATACCTTGTGAGGATCACTCGTGGCTGCGTTAATATTTTTCTCCCACTGATTTGTGAAGGCTTTGAAATGTGTCCAGAGTGGTTTATTGTTGTCTGATTACCACCTACTAGCATTTAAGTCTGTGTGTGGATTGCAGATAAAGTTGAGACAAGGAACCACCAAATGCCTTGTTATTTGTGAATGCTATAGACATTTGTGAGTAAATCTGGGAATCTATATAGTATTCTTCTCAGGGACCAGGTCTATTGAGACAGTAACTGAGCATAGAAATGCTAAGGAAGGTTCTATAAGACCCAAACGTGCCCTTCTGTTTACCTGAAGTGCACAGCATTAAAAATAATAATAATAAATTTTTAAAAATATTATTTATTTATTTATTTATTTATTTTTGAGAGAGAGAGAGAGAGCATGCACAAGCAGGGAAGGGGCAGAGGGAGAGAATATCCAAGCAGACTCCCACTGAGCATGGAGCCCAATGCAGGGCTCTCACAAGCCATGAGATCAGGACCTGAACCGAAACTGAGTCAGACGCTTCCAGGCTCCCCTGAAGTGCACACCATTTATGCACACTTGTATCAGTGTGGTCAATGCATATAAGGCTGGCAATTCATGCACCAAGAGGGACCAGACTTCCAGCTTAAGGAAGAGCTGGCGTATTGTAGTGCTTTTAAATTTCTGCTGAAATGCTAGCTAGAATTAGATCATTAATAACAGTGGTAATACCTTTCAGAAAGTTCCACTTGAATGAAGATCTGAAGTAATTGTCCAGTGTGTTACATTCACTTATCCATTTTTTGCAGCTAGGAGACAATGACCTTGGGAGAGGTCAGGCAGACACTGTGCTAGGTACAGAAGGGGCAGCAGTGCGGCCAAGGATTCAGGGAGAAGGCAACTGTTAGACCCAGGCCTTGAAGAAGAGCACATCTGGGTAGGTAGACAGGGAGGGAAGTCTCCCGAGGAGTACGGGGGCCTACACGGGGTTGCCTAATTAAAGCGGGAGTCAGCAGACTTTTTCTGCAAAGGGCCAGACAGTAAACAGTTGAGGCTTTGCAGACCACACAGTGTTGCAACTACTCACCCTTCAGTTTTGACTTCTTGAACCCTGGCCCCTTCCCATCTCTGTGGATGCTACAGCCTCCCCTTATTGACTTCCTTGCCCAATGTGGCTGACATCCCCTTTGGTTATTGACCATGCCAGCTGGTGCGAGGGGCTTAAGCAACAGTGTCCCTTCCCCTCTGTGTTATGAACTTATTGATAAAGAGCCTCAGGAGCCAGAAAGGAAACAAACGTATCATTATGTAAGATAGTAATAATCGCAAACACTTATGCAGAGCTTGTAAAGCCAGGCCTTCCCCAAAGGGCTTTACAGACTCGTGTCCACATCACAGGAATTCCATGAATTAGATATGGTCACTGTCCCCATCTCAGCGATGGGAACACCAGGGCATGGAGACGTCACTGACTGCATGGAGTGGGTATGGTTATGGAACCCATTTTGCCAAGGTGGATACCCAGATGTGGACAGGTGAGTGGCCCACACACGGCCACACAGGTGCAGAATGACCCTGGATCTCAAGGTCAGAGTTTGCTGTCTTCCTTTAACTCTCCGTCACTCTGGTCCAGCCAGCTATCGGCAGAGCAGAAGCAGGTCTCCCAGAACAAGGCAGGGCGTGCCCTGAGGTCACGGGAGATGGAGAGGACAATGCCGGTGTCTCTCTCTTGGGCACGTGGCTCTGGAGGAGTCTGTGCTAACGTGACGGGTCAGGCATTGCAATGACTATGCCCGATCAGTTGCCCGGACAGGTCACGTTCTTTGTGGGGACAAGTGAAGGGGCTAGAGATGAAGCGAAGCGTGAGTTCTCTCCTCTGTGGACATGGAGAAATGGGGCTAAGTAATACCAATCACCAATGGTTCCCACCGGAGCCCAGTTTCTCGGGACAGGTGTCTCCCTGCTTCACTCTACTCCCAGACGGCGAGACGAGCGTGGAGTCAGCAGCACCAGCAGATGGAACACATCTAACGTCTTAGCAGGTGCCCCATCTCTGAGGTGTCGCTTCCTGTGATCGGACAATGGTATTGTCATTGCCAGATGCTCAGAGTCCCAGGCTCAGAGGACAGAGGGTCATGAGGGAAGGGCAGCTCCAAATTGCAGCTTCCATTTGTGCTGTGTGAATTCGGAGCTTGGCTACGCAGATGGTACCCGACTATTTTCTCCTCATTTTGTTTTCTTAGAGACACGACAGCCCATATTAAGGATATGTGTGCTCTGTCTTCGTTTCAATAGAATATTTCTATAGATACCAGGTTTTGTTAAAGTTGGACATGTTCTCACATCAAACACTGTATAAACCTGGCATCGGGGAACGGGATCAAGGCAAAGAGCGTTGCGGAGGTCACAGGTTGACGGTGGAGTAGCTGAGTCCGTGTGGAAACAGGCTACGTTGGGAATTCTGCTCTATATTCAGGAGTCATGCTTATGATTTAAAAGCACTCGTTTTAATCTTTTTGTAACAGAGCTCCAAAAAATCATGAAATAGAAACATGTGGCATTTTTAAATGCCGTGTCTGGCTTGTGAGATGCATTTATTAGGGGTCTTTCTATATAGTTTCCAAGGACTCCAAAAACAAAGGTGGTGTGTCCACTAAGGCAATGGGTCGTACATAGATCATAAGGGGCAGCCCTGGACCAGAGCCCCCAGAGCGCCCCTGCAGGATGGGCCTCTTCCAGCTGCCCTCCCCATCACACTGGACCTGGTGGAGGCGTGAGTCTTCGGGTGCCTGCCAATCGGGTCCATCCACATCTCATTTTGGAGGTGGTGAATGGTACCCTCGCCCCATAATGTTGTCCCCCAGAGCCTGGGCTTTCTCGCTGCAGAACACCACGTCCTGGGAGGGCTTCCCGGTGTCCTTGCCAGTTCTTGCTTGGATCTCCAAATAATCACCCTTTCTTTTCTTTGGGACGTTCACTTTGTGCCATTCCCCTGTTAATTCCGGGATTGTGTCTGAGTGGGATTTTTATTCTCCCTTAACTTGTCCTGAGCTGTCTTTTTTCGTGTGGTGTCCTTTCTGTGATCACATCGTTTGTTGCCACAATGTTTCCTTGAAGTCACGTCCACCATGGTACAGAGGCCGTGTGAAAGCACCCCCCAAGACATCTCATTTATGAAGGACGAGGCGTGCACAGGACAAGGGAAGCATGTGCTGTGTGTGTGCAAGTGAGTCAGGGGACAGAGAATGGGAAAGGAGTGCAGCGCGTGAAGGACTTGGACAAGGAGAGATTTTATAATTTCGCAATAAATGAGATCTGTAGCTAAAAATAACATACGGTAAAATGTTAATATAAATGAAATAACATAACACATTAAAAATAATATACTTTTTATCTAGCGTGATTCTAACAGCAGAGGCTTTCGGTCGTCCCAGTGTGAGCGGTGTCCAGTGTTTCGATGGCCCGCAGGGTCCAGCCCAATCTGATAAGCTGTTCCCATCGTCCACCGGAAGCTCACCAGAGCAAACATTTGGATTATTTTATTTATATCTATTTGCTTGCTTCGTTCTTTTCACGTGACACAGAAATTCTAAGTATTTTGAGTGTTGTGTTCTATGTGGGAACTAGCTAGAACAAACTCAAACAAGTGAGGTTTCCCCAGAAAAGTGAGAAAGGGGCGAGGAGACCCATGGAGGGTCAGGGGAACATGGTGGCAATTATGGGGTGCACACCAGTCAGCTGAGCATGTCCAAGAGAGGATGGTGGTGGGTGATTCCGACCGAAATTCAGGGGAGACTGGGGTTACTGGTCAGCTCCAGGGAAGTAGCTGTCGGATGATGGGCTAGGGACCCCCACCGTTGGGCGAGCAATGAGACACAGACAGAGCCCCAGCTGCTGAGGGCAAACTGGAGAATACTCCTGAACAGAATTGCAAACTTAGCCTCATGAAACAGATGGAAGCCTAAGAACGAGGCTGGCTCGAGGAGATGCTTGGGACTTGGGGCAGGCAGGGGCCTGTTTTCCAAGGTGGGGATGGGAGATCACATGCAAAAATCAGCAGAGCAAGCCATGCCAGACCCTCTCTACCTCCTGGCCCCGTCAGGGATGGAGCTGAACGTGGCAGGACCTCTGGTCCCAGCTGGGGGGGCCAGGACAGAAGCAGGAACAGGGGTGCTGCCCGTTCTGATCAGGTGCGTCTCAGAGAACCACACTGAGTGCACGCGCTCCTCTCACCAGCCTGGGCAGCCTGGTCGGTAGGGGCGGTCGCTCCCCGGGGGCCACACCACCTGCTACAAGAAAGGTGCGTCAGGGACCTCTGTGGTGTATGCTGCCTGACACAGTCCACACCATACAACCCCATTATCATGTTAGGTGGCATGGTAGTCCTCTGAGGTCATGGGATAGAACAAACACTCATGTAGTGTGGAGAACAGTTAGGGGACATTTTGCTCATTGTAAGCCAGCCAGTGGCCTCGCTCTTTGGTTAATCCATGAGCCATGGAGACCCATGTCCTGCCTTCCAATTACCTCCAGCCTGGGTGGAGAGATAACACTCAAAGCACAAGTTGGCAATGCCATGCCAGACACGTTTTGGTGAGTGTTGGCACAGCGTCAACACGATGGAAGCATGGCAGGCCAGGTACCTTGGGTGGGGGGGGGTGCTGCGGGCACACAAGGTGTGAGCTGAAGAAGGCAGGCAAAGGGCATCCATGTTTCTAGGGGCATCATGGTCATTCCATGGCTGCAGTGACAGCACACCAATGTCCAGTCAGAAGTTTATGTGGTTCAGCTCTCCAGCGCAGGGAAGGTGTCTGTCCGTGGGGGCCCAAGCAGCTTCTTCTTGGGCTTTTTCTATGAGCGAGCCATCCTTCCTGCTTTTCCCATGACATTCACAGTCAGTCGCTGATCTCCTCTGGACTCCTTCTAACTTCTAGTGTGAGTTGTTGACCTTTCTGGGAGGCTGGTGTCTGTATGTGCTTATCAAAAACAAACACACAGCAAGGCTCTGAACCAATGCAAAGCTCTCAGAGTCATTTAGTTCAGGATTTGTCCTGAAAGTCCTCTGACTTTCTGATTTCTTTAAAAGAAAAAAAGTCCCTTCCATTGGTTGGATGGAATGCCCAGGTGGTGTGTTGACTGTAAAGACCTCCTTAAGATACCAGCTGTGGGTTCTGCGTTTGGATGTTACACCCCCCTCCCCCACCGCGGAGGGCAGGTGGTGGTGGGTTGTCAGCTGCCCAACTGTCAGGGCTCACGGCTCCCTGGAAGTAGAGGTTCTGTCCATGGTTCTGGAGCTGTGGGTCAAAGGAAGGGAATTTTGATGTTCTCACTGCTATGACCAGATCTGTAAGGGACACGTTCCACACCACCCCCCACCCCTGACAGCTTGCAGAAAGAACTTTATCTTGGAAGGGTAGACCTATTAGTTTCTTTGAAGGAAAATTGTACAGATTTTAAATTTCAATGTGATTTTTCAAAAGGATGTATTCTTCCCCAATTCTTTTGATGGCACACATTATATGATCGATTATCCCACAATACCAGTAATCTGGAAGACACTCGGGGAGAAAATTACAAAAAAGAAAAGTCTCCCAGAGCATGAGCAAAATGATCTGTCAGCAGAACTTGGCAGTTACTTTGTGGCATCTTTTGTTCATCGATAGGATATTGTGCTTTAGAAATCAGTTACGCCCTGGCCGAGTTTTAGGCATATATTATAGTAAATCAATGAAACTTCACTGGGGAGTGTTTTAATTGAACTTGGAAGCAAAGAAAATATAAAGTTCGTAAGACTGAGTAGACAATGTGTATCTTTCAGGGCACCAGGTGCTACTTGCAAATATTTCTCTGCCTGGAGCTAAAAAGCACGTATGCAAATGTGGGTAATTTATCTAAGAGAATAGTGGGGCTAGAACAAGGCTGTCCATTTTGACGTAGCATGTGTGTCTGGGAGAAGACTTTGTGAAATGAATACTAACCCACTCGCTGCTCCAAATTAGCCTCCTGCCTCTGCTCCGGAAGCTTTTCAATGGGCTGTGCACATTCACCCAATTACAGCCGCCTGTCTTCACACAACAGCATCATCGCTGGCTTTGGGTGATGGCTTTTAATAGCGGTGCAAGGGGCTGTTTTCACTCCCTTCACAGGGCGTTCTTTATTGTTCACGCGTGCCCATTGATGAACGTCCATCATGGGGTTTCAAGCCGTTTACCACTTACGCACTTGCTAATTGTTCCTTGGTCTGCTGTGGTTTGTAGCTTCAGATATTTCACACCCATCTGTTCTAACTAAAACGTCTCCCATCCAATTGAAAGCCTCCCCGAATTACTTCCTAACAGTTCCCCCTAATTGTCACCCTTCAGAAACCTGGCTAACCATTTGAGGCATCTTTTTATCTTGGCTGTCTGATATCTGTTTTCTGACGTTACAGAAACAAGTTTTGTTGCTAATCACTGGGGACCCGAAGTACCACAGGCTAGAAACCAGAGCCAATCTCTCTCTCTCTTTCTCTTTCTTTCTCTCTCCTCCTCCTTCCTTGCCTCTCATCCTTTCTTCCTTTCTCTCTTTCTTTATTCAAATATTGACTGAGGGTCTGCTTTGTCTCCAAACCTAGTCTAAGTGCTGGGACCTTGGCAATGAACAAAACAAGAAGATTCCTCGTGGAGCTTGCATTTTAAAGGAGGGAGAAAAACAATAAACAAATACATGTGTCTAAATAGCCCACCTAACATACATGGATAGGTACACACAGTATAGCAAACGTACCTATATGTGTGTAAATGACATGAATCTTATATAACATTGTCTAACAGTCGATCCTTGAACAACACTGGCTTGAACTGTGCAGATCCAGGACCATGCGGACTTTTCCTAATCAATACAGGACAGTGCTGTAAATATATTTCTCTTCCTTATGATTTTTTTTTTACAGATCAGATATCCTTTTAATTTTTTTTGATGTAAAGTTCGATGATTCATTAGTTGCGTATAACACCCAGTGCACCATGCAATACGTGCCCTCCTTACTACCCATCACCAGTCTATCCCATTCCCCCACCCCTCTCCCCTCTGAAGCCCTCAGTTTGTTTCTCAGAGTCCTTATGATTTTCTTAATAACATTTTCTTTTCTCTAGCATACTTTATGGTAAGAATGCAATGCTTTTTTACTGTTTTCTTTTTACTCCTTTACTTTACAGCACTTACTTTCAGGAAGCCAAAATCGCAGGTGGATTTTTGACTGCTGGGGGTGGGGGTGGGCATGTCTCCCCACCGCCCCTGCCCACCGTGTGGTTCAGGGGTCAACTGTATAGTGGAGTAAATGTCCGTGCATGTGTGGGTCACGTAGACAAAGACCGGGACACACACACAGGCGCAGGTGTAAGCGGACATCGAGGGCAGCGCACGTCTTGTGGTGCTGAGTGCTGTGACCGGAGCAAGGCCAGGTGAGAGGGGTGGAACAAGACTGTTCCCTTTTGTTCCCAGCAGAGCCTGAGGGCAGTGAAGGAGGAGCCCTGGGGATAGCTGTGGGAAGGGCATTCTTGGCTTCCTGGCAGCGGACAGGGCTGGAGACGGAGTGTGCTCACCACCTCCAAAGACGGAGGCCAGTGGGAAACTTTCTGCGCGTTTCCCTGTGATGTTGCTGTTGTCGTAAAAAGCAAGTTTCTAGGAGGCTCACTGGAGCGTTCTCTGTGGAACCAAACCCCAGGGAGCGAGCCTGCGGTTGGGATTTGGGGCCATACGACAGTCTGCATGGACAGACCAGCAGGCTCCCC
The DNA here is from genome assembly GCF_017311325.1 of Ursus maritimus. Lineage (NCBI taxonomy): Eukaryota > Metazoa > Chordata > Mammalia > Carnivora > Ursidae > Ursus > Ursus maritimus. Next base: position 59,004,463 of record NW_024423897.1, read on the forward strand.
CTCTGAGCCACATGTGAGAAGCCCTGGGGGCTGGACATGAGTCAGGTAAATCCGTGGGGTCTCCGGCTGTCAGAAACTCTGTGGGTGGGGCTCACGCGCTCCCCGTCAGAGCAGCAGGGGAAGCATTGCTCTGGGAGAAATATGCAAAGTTATAAACAAAGACAGAAGAAAAAATCTGCCTAACAGTGGAAATTACTAAATAATGCGCTTTTGATTTTGTTTTGTGTTGTTTTTGAAAAACCAAATACGGGTTTTCAGTTTTTAAAGCTATCTTGAATCTAACCATTCTCTGAATACATCTCATCACCTACCCGGACCATCTGGGGTCGAATCAGCCCAGCTCTAGGGCCGTCCTAGCATCCAGCCACCCCACCACCAGCGTCTCTGAGCCTGCAAAGTAACAGGGCAGCGGGAGGACCACCTCCACACAGGGCTGGTCCCAGGGAGCAGCCGGAGGACCAGAAGGGACTATGGAAGAAAGACTGCGGATCTGGGCACGGTGGGCCAAAAGAAGCAGCTCCCCAGGAGAGACAGATGCTGGTGTGTGTGCCCGAGATGGGAGGGGAGGGAAGGTGGGCCGGAAATGCAGGGACATGTGTTACGGTGAAGGAGGAAGGGCTTGGAGGAAGGACTGAGGTGAGGGAAAGAGCAGGAATAGAGAAGCTGTTGGGGGCAGGTGAGAGAGGAGGGTGCTCGGCCGGCAGGACGTTTGCTGCGGGGCACACACAGTCTGCACGTGTGGAGTCTAGCATGGCTTGATGTCACAGCTGAGCTGTCTGGGACTCCGTGAGGTGTGGCCACCTGCCACGGCTGCACGGTTGGTGGATCTACACCCTGCCGTCGAACCTGGACTCCCGGCTTCGAGGCCCACGCCCCTCCCCTGGGAGGCTGCTCTGGCTTCTCTGGGAAAGCCTGGCCCCACAGGACCCGCAGGGCTGCACCCTGAACCTCCCTTCCGCACAGTAGGCTGTGCTGGCCCCGTGGAGCCCGGGTTTCCCAGGCGTCAACGCCCGGAGGGGTGCCGGGGCCTGAAGAGATTGATTCCTAATAAACACAGTAAGTTAACAACATATATTAAAGTGCTTATAACCTAGTTATGCTGTTTCTATAATTATTAGGTCATTATTAAAATATGTAATAAGTTTTAATCAAGCTGTGAAAGCGTTGTACATACTTAAGAACAAGGCTTTTGAAAAGCAGGCTTAAATTCAACGCTTTACATATGATTTGCTGTATTTCTCATTTCCCCACTCTTTCCGGCTTCTGTCTGATTCCTTCTGGACTTCTTGTGGTTCCCAGCAGCCCTTCTAACTCCCTTTGAGCCTCTTAGGGTGGGACTCCAGGCATGTGCACCCAGCCAGCCCGGCTGCCCCGCTGTTCCGCGCTCCAGGACCCTCTGCGGGGGTTTCCTGCCTCGACTGGTCTTTTCAGACACGTCCATGGGATTCACTCCCTCGCCCCTTAGCATCTGCCCAAATTCAGGTTTTAGAGATGCCTCCCTAGAGACTGCTTTAAAATGTTGCCCTCATCACCATTCCCATCTGCCTTTCCAGCTTTGTTTTTCTCCATAGCCATACTGCCATCAGATAAAACCAAACATTTTCCACAGTTAAAAAATAACCTATCACCAGGGGCGCCTGGGTGGCTCAGTCGTTGGGCGTCTGCCTTCGGCTCAGGGCGTGACCCCAGGGTCTTGGGCTCGAGCCCCACATCGGGCTCCCTGCTCAGCGGGAGGCCTGCTTCTCCCTCTCCCACTCCCCCTGCTTGCTTTCCCTCTTGCTGCGTCTCTCTGTGTCAAGTAAATAAAAATCTTAAAAAAAAAAAATAATAACCTATCACCATTCACATAGTAAGGTCAACCCTTTACAAGGAACAATTCAGTGGCATTTAGTGCACTCATAACACCAACCTCCAACTCTATCTCGTTTCAAAGCATTTCCAGCACTCCTGAGTAAGACCCCTTCCCCACTAAGCAGTCCCCCCACCCCGCCGCCATTTCCTCTTCTTCTCCTGCTCCTGGCAGGCTCCAGGGTACATTCTGTCTCTATGAGGTTGTCTATTCTGGGTATTTCATATGCAGGGGACCGTCCGTACATGGCTTTTGGTTCTGGATTCTTTCACATTTTAATGTAATGGTCTTGTGGTTCATCCACATTGTAGTGTGACCAGGACTTTATTCCTTCTTAAAGCTGAATTATATTGCATCGTGTGCTGAGCCCAAAATTTGTTTATTAATTCATGCATTGCTGGACATTTGGGTTGTTTCCACGTTTTGGCTTTTGCGAAAAGTGCTGTTGTCAATGTGCGTGTACGCGTGCTGGGGCTTTCGCTTCTCTGGGGTGTGCACGTAGCAGTGGAATTGAGGGCTTCTGTCAATCAGCTCTCCACTTCTCCAGCTGCCCTTGTTCCTGCTGCATCAAAAAAGCAAAACGGTGCTCTTGCTCCAAAGCTTTGGCGGCTGAATGGTGATTCATCGTTTTGTTTGAACTGTGCTTGTCGGGGCCACGTTTCACATCCAGAGGATCCTGGCTGAACTCGTGAAGATCGCAGGGATCAATGCACTTAGTCATTCATCAAACTTTCTCCTGGGACCACTGAGAGAAGTCCGTTGATGGATAGACTCAAGCTCATTACCAGTGAGGCCCTTTTAAAACGACGCCTCACTTCCAAGTAGAGGAAAGAATATTCAAATAATGTTAAGAAACAGAAAATCGCGAGATTAAAACAAGGACACTTGCCTGCAAATTGCAACTCAATTTACTTATTTTATCTGATGTTTCAGGACCAAAACTAGATGTTGGGACTTCCAGGCAAGATTTCCCCTTCAGCAGTTAAGTGGAGACAGAGTTTTCAGAAATAGCGGCCATTAGGAATTATTAAGAAAAAGTTGACCAATTCCTGAGTGTTTTGGGGAACTAATGCTGGGAAGTTACTTTGGTCTTAATATCTCACATGCCAGGTCGTGCCCAGGGATCACGAGGTCACCTGGGGGGGTTCCACCCAGCTGAACCTGTGTCCCACCCCCCAGATATTCTACTTAAATTCATCTAGGAGGGTGGCCAGGGCATTCGTGCTTTCAGAAGTCTCTCCTCTCCTCCCAGCGACCCCGCGGTGTCTGTAACAGTCAGCTAGCACTCCTGTGGTGTCTCGGACGTTCATATATGTATGGTTTATTTAATGCTAGCTTTGCAGCATGAATGCCAAATTTTATATGAACATGTCTGGTATCCCTTAAAAACATGTTTCAAAGGCCTTTGTCATAAATGCATTTTCCATTTTGTTTGGGCTAATTGGAGTGTCTAGAGCCTTGAGCTATTCAGCATGTGGGCCAAACCTAACAGCATTGTCATCACCTGGGAGTTCATCAGAAACAAAAATCCTTTGATCATTTCAAATTTTCTCCCTTTGTCTACTAATGTAAATAATTCTATTGAAATGTTTCCTAGTACGAAAGAAGAAAGAAAGAAGAAAGAAAGAAAGAAAGAAAGAAAGAAAGAAAGAAAGAAAGAAAGAAAGAAAAGAAATAGAGAATCTGAATAGAAAGGCGAACCCGGTGGGGATGGCGCCCGCAGCAGTGAGAGCCTCATCTGCAGGACAGTAGACAGGGCGCACAGTAGACGGGGCGTGTTCAGGAGAAGGTGGAGGGAGTTCTGCACTTGGACTTTGTTGTCATGGTCCTTCCAAGAATGCTACAGAATATAGCAAAGGAAGAGAGTTGCTGATGTTTCCAAACATGTTTCAAAGTACAAGACTGGCCGGCCCAAGCCCAGTGGTCATTCATTGTGGAACACCCAAACGAAAAGCCTGGATTTGGTTGGAGTTCCTCCTGACCCGCTCGCCACACACTGGGCCACTTCTGGTCCTGCCTGTGTCCCCAGCTCCCTCGGATGGAAGCTCGAGATAGGTGATGAAGTTAAAGAAACAAACCTCGAATGCATCATTGATGCTGGGCTGCATTTATGGAATAATTCATGTCCTTGTTGCAGTCACTGCCTGCTACGTGGAGAAGAGCTCAGGATGGCCCGACTGCAGAGTGGAAGGCTCGGCAGGTGGACCATGCCGAGTAAATCTAAAACACGCGCATTTTGACTTTTCTTCACACGGATGGTGCCACTGAGCTGCTCACTCTCAACAGACTCAGGGAATTTCCCTCCTTGGCGGGCCGAGTTCGCGGGTTGTGTCTGAATGTCATGCAGACCTGCACAGCACTGGGATGCTTGTGGGGCGCTGTGTCATTCTCCTTGTCAAAGAGGAGAAACAAATGCGGAAGGGGACTCATTAGCTTGCTACGGGCGCCTCAGTCACACATTGGATAACGCGGCAAAGGGATCTCGGTGGAAGTGGTGCTCAGGTAATTAACAGCTCCTCAGGGGCGCCTGGGTGGCACAGTGGTTAAGCGTCTGCCTTCGGCTCAGGGCGTGATCCCGGCGTTATGGGATCGAGCCCCACATCAGGCTCTTCCTCTATGAGCCTGCTTCTTCCTCTCCCACTCCCCCTGCTTGTGTTCCCTCTCTCGCTGGCTGTCTCTATCTCTGTCGAATAAATAAATAAAATCTTAAAAAAAAAAAATCAACAGCTCCTCAGAAGGACCCACTCCCACCTCAGCACGTGGGCTTCAGAGGGTTTACCGGGGAGATTTCTCCACATACACAGTTATTAAACACCAGAATAAATGCTTCATTAACAGCTCCAGGAAGTCTTTAAAAGGAAAATAGATTTTAATTTGCTTGGGACGTTTTATTGGGATTCTTCCCAAAGGCAGCAGGGTGCCTGCAATCGCATAGTTAAGCTCTTGGGCATAAGCGCATACTTAACGTATCCTTTAGATTCTGGAATGTGCTTTATGAAGCTGAGCTCGCAGGAAGGCTGTGGATAAATACGTGGGACATATAAAGGCACGGCGGGTGGACAAATGAGCAGCCCTGTGGGTTTGGTTGGGGAGCGGGACTCGTGGGAAGACACATAAAGGAGAATGCTGCTTCTCTCTGATATTCCCAACAGTGTCTGTTCCAAACCTTTGCCTTCTGTGGAAGGAGGAAGAAAAGAGGGAAGGAAAAGGTAGGAAGGGAGAGGAAATGAAGGTTCAAAGAAGGAAGAAAAGAAAGAAAGACAGATGGAAAGACAAGAACTAATATTCTCTGAGCATTTACTCTCCAGCAGGCATGTTAGCATTTGCTGTCTCTCCATATCTCTCAGGGAACATGTATTTTAAGTCTTTCTCCCCATTAATGAGGGGAGCAAATACAGACCCGTGCTCAACTGCACGTGGTCGGTGGTAGTAAGGCCAGCAGTTGAAAGTGGGTGGGTCGGACCTCAGAGTCCACTTCCTCTCCACGGCGCCACGTGGCCAGCTTTACTCTGACACCTGACTCCATGTCCAAGGACGCGTCTTCTCTCTACTTCACCAGGAGTTGAGGACCATTCCCCATGACCTCCTGCAGCACTCTGTCGCCATCTCTTCCCTCTCCTCTGTCCCCACTGTCCGGGCAGTCTCAGACTCCAGAGACCAGCCCAGGGATCAACATATCAGAAAGTTTCCTCTTCTTACCTTTTCTTAATAAGCTGAGAATCTTCCTTCATTCAAACGGTATGGTCTGGAAAAGTCTGAGCAGCAAATATTATAAAATAAAGTCATTTGGATTTCAGCAACATATTTTGTTTATTTTACATCCATAATATAATAAAATGTCTAGAGAAAGTAGTAAAAGCATTGCTGCCTATGAAATGTCATCTTTTTTCTTTTCTTGAGAGAAGATATTTTATTTTAATTTCCCTGAAGCAGTTCCTGTTTTCAAAGACCCTTGAGAATTGTGTCTATATACTGACTTCCAGAAGAGATTCATAAGTAAAGGCATCCATGCAAGATGCATTTTACTAAAGGCCAGTGGTTATATTAGAAACTACACACAATTATCTTTCTTTCACAGATAAGAAATACTGTTTTGAATTGATCCTTTAAAAATCCCCAAAGTATTTGATCTCATAAAATCTTTGTAGTCTTATAACTCATAAAGCAAGGGAAATTCTTGTAAACTCAGCATCTGGAGCAAGAATACTTTGCAATGCAAATTTTTGTACATTTTACATTTATGCCTGTGAATCAGTTAAACACCAAGATCCCCATGCTATTTGCACATGCAAATCAGAGGGAGGAATGTTCCTCAAGCGATCCTGTGTTTGGGGCCCTCGCTCTCAGTGAGTTGCCTGCCTCTGTGTAGAGCGATCTGACTTGATTACATAAGACAAAAATTACCAGGTAGTCTTCAGAGCAAAGCTTCTGTCTCCTTCCTGAATGCCCAGCATCTTCTCTCAATACCTCCTTGGGTCTGAGCTACAGCAGATGTTGGGAACAGTGTTTCTCACGCACACTCAAGATGGAAGTTCTGAGAAATTACAGTCACGTCTCATGCACTAGGTTTTAGGGTTACCATAGTTACCATAACAAAGTACTACCACCGGTCCCACAACAAAAGAAATTTATTGTCCCACAGCTCTGGAGGCTGGAAGGCCAAGGTCAAGACCAAGGTCAAAGTGTGGGCAGGGCTCGTTCCTTCTGAGGCTGGAAGACAATCGGCTCCAGGCTGCTCTCCTGGCTTCTGGGGATCTGCTGGCCATCCTTGGCTTCCCTTGGTTCGTGGAAGCATCACCCTGTTCTCTGACTTCATCCTCACCCTTCCTTCTCCCTGTGGTGACTGTGTCCAAATTTCCCTTTTTATAAGAATGCCAGTCATTGGATGAGAAGAGGCCCATCTACTCCAATCCAATCTTATCTTAACTAATTACAGCTGCAGCAACACCATGTCCAAGGAGTCACATTCTGAAGCCCTGGGTGTTAAAATTACTACATATTTATAGGGGTGGGAGACACAATTCAACTCATAATACCTGTGAAGAACAACCGCTTCCCTAGACCAAATTGAGCCCCATCAGCAAAGCCTGGCTTCCACACAAGACATGTTGTAGAAATGAGGTCCTCAACATTGACTGCATGTTAAATCGGCCTGATGGGCTTTAAAAAGTCCTGGTTCTCAGGTTGTACCTTAAACCAATTAAATGATGGGGGCACCTGGGTGGCTCAGTCTTTGAGCGTCTGCCTTCGGCTCAGGGCATGATCCCAGTGTCCTGGGATCGAGTCCCGCGTCAGGCTCCTCCGCTGGAAGCCTGCTTCTTCCTCTCCCACTCCCCCTACTTGTGTTCCCTCTCTCGCTGGCTGCCTCTCTCTCTGTCAAATAAATAAATAAAATCTTAAAAAAAAATTAAATGATGATCCTGCAAAAGGTGGCTTTTCTTGAAGTATTCAAGTTTCTCAAATGTAGAGTGAAGGCTGATGGCCCCCAGTTCAGACTAATCTTGTCAACCAGAGATCTTCCAGCCACATCCGTGTGGGGCGTGTTCATTTTTAAAAAGTCGTCAAAGGGATCTCCGATGTCTCTAAATCAGCTCCCCAAGGCCTGAGTCCTCACTCGGATTCTGATCAAATCTTACTCAGTACGCCATGCTTACTATGCAGCTTGGTATGGAATCCCAGCTCGGAGCAGACCGGAAGCAGCAAAGCAGTGGAAGTCATGAGGTGTGTGGACAGTCAGGGAAGGGGTAAGTGAACACCCGGCCCGAGGAGGAGAGACCAAGGACCGCAGCAGGCATGGTGCTGCTTAGACATTTTCATCAGCAGGACTTGGAGCGTTGGGGGATTAAAGCCAGGTCAACAGCTTCTGCCTGCCTAAGAAGGCAGGAAAATACACACTTTGTTTTTGGAGAGAAATATCAGAAAGAGTTGAAAGGAAAGATGAGTCCAGGAAGGGGGTGCACTTCAGTTAACTGAAGAATTGATTCGCAGGAAACTTTTCATTTCCTGATAATACCAGAGGAATATGGTATTTTTATGGAATAAATCTTCTATTTTATTTGCAAAATAGGATAAAACTTATTTACACAATTAGCAGAACACCCTAATTATCTTGTCTTTGGTCTCAGGTCGGTGAGATTGCCTTTGACGATTTCCTGACCTCAGTGGTTGGACGTTCATCCTACTTCCAATTTCACGATGTAAGATTGCCAAGGAGGGTCATCCGCGGGTGGACAGCAAGGATGAAGGCACTCGACGGGAACAGAGATGGCCGCTCTGCAGGATGCTGGGCTCCTACTGTGCATGGCTCCTTCCTTCCAAAACTCTAGGGCCTTTCCTGGGAGGATCTGATGAGATTCATGACCAGCTGGTCTCGAGGTTGGGTTCGTGGAGGTCATTCATTCAGAAAACCCTGCATATGGCTACCCCTGCAGCCAGGTCTTACCCTCGGGCAATCGACACGCTGCTGAGAGAGTGTGCACGAGGCAGGCACGGTCACAACATGTATGCGAGGCATGCAGACGCCGTGCGTGTCTTACATGCACGTGTACACATCTTACACATGGTGCTTGCACCGCATATGTGTGTTCACGTCTTGCATAGAACGTGCATGTCCTATATGTGCCTGTCTTACGTGTATAAATGTAAGATTGGGCTTCAGTAAAACATATCGTCTCCTTTGGATCATTACAACACGTAAGCCAAGGTTGCTGGGATTGCATCATTTGCAAATCCTCCGGAGAAGTACATCAATGAGATATAAAGGTACCGAACCATGGTGACTTAACGAAGAACCCGTAAGATAGAAACGAACGCAGCTTGAAGTTTCAGCTACGAGGAGATCTTCACGTTTTTGATGGTGATTGTTAGCACCATGCAGAGTTCTAGAACAGTTCAGTGAAACCTTCTTTCTCTTCTTGTGTATCCGAGGAACACCACACCCGTGATAAACGCTATAGGGCAAGGGCTTGCAGGGAAGGAGGAACAGTTCTGTTCTTTCTTTTCCTCAGAACCCCTGGCCGTAGAAGAAGGGCTTGTGGGCACCATAAAAGCCACGCCAGCATGACTGGTCCATGCAAACCTTAACAAATAAACTGCAGCATAGGTACAAACAAGCTGAAACTACAGGAGCACAGTTAGGAAAAAAGCAAGGGACCTCAGCAACCATCCAGAATCCAGGCGACCGTATCCATCCTCAAGCTGAACGCAGTCCGGAGCCTCTTTCACCGAAGTCTGAGTTCTGAACCAGGGAGAGAACTCTGTGCTTCCCTCCACACCCCTTGCTCCTCTCTGGACACCTCGGGGTCTGAGATGACAGACACTCGGCCAAGAGAATTAAGGAAGAATGACTGTTTCTGAGAACCCCACGCTCTCAGCTCTTGTACGTGTGGAGAAATAAAGCACAAGACTCTTTAGTAACTAAGAATTCTGTGGTAGAATAATCTTGTCCTGAATTTCTTGGAGGTAAGACTCAAAGTCAAGTACGCAGGTAATACTGACACCACTACCCACTCTGCCACCAGGCTGATGTCCAGGAGGCACAGTCAAAGGCACAACCAAGGAGGCTGGAGGAAAGACAAAGGGGTGTGAGATAAAGGCAGAAGGAGAGCCGGTGCGGGGCAGCCACTCAGTGTCGAGGGCTGATTGTTCCCTGTATATCACTGACGCGTCTCCGGGGCTCCCAGCCTGGAGGAGGGGGATTTCAGCTGTGCATCGCACTTCTCAAAGGCTCTCCCCTTAGGAATTTTAGTTCATGTTTGGCAGGGGCCTCAATGTCTCGAGGGAAATTCTGGGATGGGAAGAGGGGCAAGGGCTGTGTATAAGGGAAGTGGGGTAAGGAGGCTAAAGGAAGGGGCCTCCAGACTGCACCTGCAAGTCTAGATGGAGACTAAGTAGCTTTAGTCCTTGCAAGGCTGGACTCCAAGGCCATGGAGCCAGGAGGACCCAGGAGAAACAGAAGCCACGTGTGCCACCCACATGGAAGCAGTTACGTCACTATCTCTGTGTGCACCTCACCATCTTGAGTAATGACCCACACGTGTCCTGTGCTAACATGTATGAAGCCAACCCCAGGCCGTGGACACCACTAGCCTGAGGAGCAAACACCCACAGGGAACGTTATGAGCAGTCTGTGCCCTGGGGTGGGATGTCGGGAGCAGAGGTCTGGAGCTGCGCCCAGTGGCCCAGAGTCATCTCTTCCATCTGCACCGTATCCCCTCCAGTGTGTCCCAATCCTAGTGCTGAGGAAGGATTTCTGGAATGCACACAATCGCCAGGATGCTCTGGCTGGACCAGGGAGTGTGAGCGAGATGAAGCAGGTCCAGATCTTCGGAGCAGGGCCACCTTCCCCACCCTAACAACAGGGGGAAAGGGCCTGGAGCCTCAAAGTCCTGGCTTCCTAGAACACGCCCCAAGTAGGACGATTCTGTGGCCCATGCGCTTTTGCAGGAAGAGTCAGAGGAAGTTGGGAGCAGGGACTGCAGGGGGGGAAATAGAAAAGCAGAGAGGGTCTCCAGTAGCTGTGTGTATAGGTGGGACCCACAGACGCCCCAGGACAGCCTCATGGGCATCTTTGCTGTAAAGAAGGAAGCTGGTGTGGAATGCCACCTTTGAACCAGGTAACCTCCAAAATGTCAGAGTGGTTAAAAATCTGGGGTTTGTGCGGGGAGCAGGAAGCTGCCTTGCCAAGTCCCGGGACGAAATGCACAGGGACGTTCTTAACGATGAGATGCTAAGATCTGTCTGTTCCTGAGAGGCTGCGCAGACCTCACAGGGAAGACAAATGAGCAGGAAGGTTCCCCCAGGAGAACACAGTCTCTCTGCAGTCAGGAATTTAAAGACAGACAAGGAGACGAGAAGTGCGTTGAGCAGCACCGGCAGCGCACACGCATGCGCACACAGGCTCGCCCAGTTCAAGGTGTTATCCGTCACTCGCAGGACGAGGCTGTGTGTGTGGTCCTTCACTTCCCTCATTTAAATACTCTGAAGAGCAAGTTCTGGGACACTGGGTGCTTATACTGTGGTGGAGCTGTTCTACTCTTCTGGTCCAGTCTGCCCTCTGGCTCCAGGTCTCCGCTTGGTGATGCATTTAGCGGGTTGCCCCCGCAGCGCCCCCTGCAGGGGAGGCACGCATGGCCATTCTTCATATTTCTCAGGAGAGGGTCCGGAGGGCTCAGCTCATTTGCTCGGTCACCCACAGCATCAGGGACTCCCGTCATTCCCTGTGCTGCTGCCCTGAGTGGCCTTTCTGGCAGAGCTGGAGGGGGAGCGGGAGACACTTAATTCAGCAGCACGTGTGGATGAAAGGAACTAAATGAGGAGGCAGCGCAGAAACGCATCCTCGGGTCTCTCTCTCCCAGGCTGGAAACTGGGCCGCATTGCAGAGCTGCCGGGGTCTGTAGCACAGGTTGTCTCCGAGAAGAAATGGAGATGTGGAGGCCAAGGCAGAGGGGCAAGATAGCCATCCCAGGATCAAAGCTGTGAAAGTGAACCTCAGACAGAAATCGGTCCCACTTATGGCCACCCAGAGTAGCCTGGCGAAGTGGAAGCACCGTGCCACGTGGGGCAGGAAGGCCAGGCGGGAATGTGCGTGTGCGTGTGTCCAGCTGTGCATGCATGTGTATGTGTGTGCGCGTGTGCACAGGGGAGGGGAACAGGCTGGGGATGGAGGGTGCAGGGAAATGGGAGGCTGGAGGCTAAGTCAGGAAAGGAAAAAAAAGAAGGGCTTGTTCTGAGTCTATTTTAAATGTTTGATGGCCAGCAGTCTGGCTAGTTTGTAACGTAAGGGCCTCATTTCTTCAGAAAACAAAGGTGTTATTGATGAGGTTGTAGGATATCGGTGAGGTTCAGTGGGGTGGAGTCCGGAGCTAATGACCAAGAAAGAATTCTTGAGACGTCTTTGGGGCAAAATGGTGGTTTATTAAAGCACGGGGACAGGACGTGTGGGCAGAAAGAGCTGCTCCGGGGTCATGAGGAGAGGCCCATTTTATACCCTCAAGTTGGGAGGGGGCTAGGGATAGCGATAGCGTAAGTGTCTAAGAAATTTTGGAAGCAAGGTCTCCAGGACCTTGAGGGGGCTAACTATTCTTGGGAAAAGGTCATTTATTACCGTCTAATAAAACCTGAGTCATGAGACCCTTCAGATGTATATGGGTGGGCCATGTGCTTGGGGGATGATTGCCAACATGTATCTTGGGGGGGTTTAGAAATAAAGGAAATTTCTAAAGGAATTTTTAAATGTTAAAGTAGACTTACAGGATGCTGGTTGGGGCGGGTGTCAGGCTAGGGTTGCCTTTTGCCCTTAGCAAAGTTTTAACATCGAGGCAGTTGAGTCCCTAGAGGAAGGTCACTCTGCCTGTTTCAAGGACTCAACGGGCTGTAGGCAGTAAGGAAATTTCACTGTGTCTACATACATTCCCTTCTGGAAGCTCGGTTACTGATAGCTTTGTTCTTATAAACTGCTAAGATATTTGTAAACTGAGGGAGACTCCAGTCTTGCAGGATGTGGGCTCTATAGGTTAACTGTTTCTGTGTCCTTCAGGGCAGCCAGGAGTGCCTGAGGGATGTCACGTACATCCCATGGGGGGGGGTGTCAGTTTCTGCTTTGTCCTCAGCTTGCCTTCTGTTCCCTCATCGTGATGATCCTCAAACTTTTTTCTTTTGTAGTTCAGATTGACACATTTCACCCTGGAAAAATAACTTAATGGCACAACACTTACAACATTCAGACTGAAATGCAGAACTGAAATTAGCCAATCAAAGCCAGGAGATGCAGAACACAAGCAAGTCCTTTTCATCTGGGCTCCCATCACCAAAGGCATCCTTCCCTGCTGTTGTCTTTGGGGCCGTTTCTGGGCAGCAGAGACCAGAGTGACAGTGAGTGTGGGACCCTGCCTGCTCAGGTGTAGGTGAGAGCAGAGGGCTGGGACACCATACTTTCCACCTGCTCTCCAGGCTTCCCGTCCCTTCTCTCCCACACTCTCATTTCTCTTCCTCCTCTTTTTCTTGCTCACCTACAGCTGAGGACCAGGGGAGAGCTGCACCCCCGCTAGTGTAATAAACAGCAGCTCTCTACCGTGACCCTCGCGGCAGCTGGAACAGAAACGCTTGTCGTTCATCGCAGCACATCACCAAGCTTCAGTATTTGGTGGCTGGAGCTTCATTTCTGGGTGTAGGGGTAGTCTGCAAAAACACGGCGTTAATTGCTGTGGGTAATGAACTCCGATTTTGTCATAAAGTTTCATCTCACCCAGTCTCTATCAGACCCTTTGAATTCACAATGCTGCTTAGGGATGGTCAATGTAGTGTCCCCTTACAGGGTCAGATCCTGCTCCCAGGAAACCTTGCCAGGCCAGCCTCTGGCCTTTCGTGAATGTGTGCCCATCTCTGAGGCACTGCATTTGCTGTTGCACCTTCCAGAGATGTTTTCTGGGTTCCCATCAGAACATGTTCCATGGACAAACCATTTCAACTCAGATATAATGACCCATACAGTAACAAGAGACATACAATCCATTTCCAGGCAATACCAACACTCATTATAAAGGACGGACACTGCCTTTCTAATGAAGCACAGGAGAAAGGGAGAGTCCCCAAAAACAGATGTTACAAAAATAGCCATGTCATTAAGGCAGCAAAACAATATGAAAATGGGATGCACCTGAGACCAGCGCCTATTTCCATAATTTATGGAAATGGCTTTTTCCTGCATTTAATGGCCATCAGGAGCTCCATTACCAAGATGCCCCTCTCCTTCTTCCTGCATACCCTCAAATTAGAAATCACTATATTAGTCTGCATGTGTGTGTGTGTTTTGTTTTAATCCCACTTAATTTATTGAACTATAATCTGTTGTGTCCTTGACTTGAGTTTGCAAGATACCCCAGGACATACAGCAAGCCCAGCAAAGCTTCGGTGGAGTAAGTATCAGAAGTTGTTGCTGACGTGTGTTCATGGTACTCGTCCTGCAGGCGCCTTCATCCACGGGCTCTTTCTCAAAGACTTCTCTTTTTCTCCCTGGTAGGGGCAACTGCTTGGCAGGACCCACAAGTCCGGGGTCTTTTCCAGTTGTCTCTTTGGCAACCCCCACCCTGATTTAGCAGTCCTGGTATTTGCCACAAACAACAGCTTCAATCTTTTTCTCGAATGACCATTTTGAAAGGAAGACAAGTATTGTGAGTGTTGTGGTTGTGGGATATCGCTGAGGTTCAGTGGGGTGGAGTCTGGAGCCGACAACCAAGAAAGAATTCTCGAACCGTCTTTGGTGCAAAATGGTGGTTTATTAAAAAGCATGGGACAGGGCCTGTGGGCAGAAAGAGGGGCTGCCCTGGGGTTGGGAGGGGTGGGTGGCTGATTATATACCATGGGGTTGGAGGAAGTAAGGAAACCTGGAGGCTGAGAAAGTACTTTCATATGTTAAAGAAAACTCACAGGATACCAGAGGCCTTGCCATTCTCAAGTTAAGGTTGTTTTTCCCTCTAGCAAAGCATTAGCATTGAGATGGTTGGGGGCTTCCTGGAAGAATGTCACAGGGGTCCCACCCGGGAGTGGGGGTTGGGGGGAGGTTGCGGGGTGTCAGCTTATACCTTGTCTTCAGCCAGCCTCTGCTCCCTCATCAGTGGGCACAAAGAAGGCAGCCCTCCACACCCCCTTTTCAATGTGAATAAAATGAGTGAGAGGTGATAAGCCCTGCCTGAGGGTCAGACCAGGTGTTCTGTAGAATGACCTAGAGTCTGGGTTTGCCTAACATCTCCACATCATTACATTTAGCTTATTACTCCTGTGTTTGCAGCAACACTACAGAAGCGATGTTGTATCCTTCTCCGTGCATTGGATCACGAGTCACAGGCTGTCCCTTTGTCTCTTTGCTCATAAAATTATCTTTGATTATTTCATTACAGTGGTGTCACCAGGTTTTTCCACCATAAAGTTATTATTTTTACACTTGTAATTAAGCCTTTTTTAATTTTTTTATTTTTTTTTTAAGATTTTACTTATTTATTTGACAGAGATAGAGACAGCCAGCGAGAGAGGGAACACAAGCAGGGGGAGTGGGAGAGGAAGAAGCAGGCTTATAGTGGAGGAGCCTGACGTGGGGCTCGATCCCGTAATGCCGGGATCACGCCCTGAGCCGAAGGCAGACGCTTAACCGCTGTGCCACCCAGGCGCCCCTAAGCCTTTTTTTTTTTTTTAAGATTTTATTTACTTATGTGACAGAGAGACAGCCAGTGAGAGAGGGAACACAGCAGGGGAGTGGGAGAGGAAGAAGCAGGCTCCCAGCAGAGGAGCCCGATGTGGGACTCGATCCCGGAACGCCGGGATCACTCCCTGAGCCGAAGGCAGAAGGCAGAAGCTTAACAACTGCGCTACCCAGGCGCCCCTGTAATTAAGCCTTTTATGGAGAGAGGCTTTGGGACCATGAACAGGTCCTGTTCTTTGTCAAACTTTCATCCGGTGGCGTTAGCAACCAGTGATGTGGAGAGTGAGAACAGGAAACAGGAAACAAAGCTGCAGAAGCAATATTAATATGAGACAGGACAGAATTCAACATGGAAAACTCTAAACAATATAGAGGGATAGTACACCTGTATCAAAAGTCTAAGCTTACGAGCACAGTGCATCAGTAATAAAGCTTAATACACCGAACAAGGTAACTTTCAACCTACAGCGATAGAGGCGCAAATGTAACGGTATGATGAAAGATTGTTATAGACCTCAGTCCATCAGACATTTTCCCTAGAACAGAATAAAAACATAGGCTAATTTTAAAAGGTAATTACAAATTTGCAAATGTGTAAATAAATAATACGTGTATAGAGAAATGTTCATGTTTTAGAGAGGCTTTCGTATGTGGATTATTTACAAAAATTGGTAAGTTCTTAGCTACAAAAGCTAAACTCAATTTTAAAGGTAGAGTTTGTATTTTTTTTGCTTTTTCTTTGTTGTTGTTGTTTTAGTTCACAATCTCTGATTATGAGCTAGTAAAAGTTAGGAATAAGTGATAAGAGATAACAAAAGTCTTTGACTCTTCAGTGACTGAGAAGAACTCTCTTAGATAACTCCTGGATTCTATCAAAAACTGTGGAGCAAAATAAAGCCTGTGTATCAAGATTGCTACATCATTCAAGAAGAGAAACTATACATAAAGAATGCTTGTATTCATTTGAATACATTAAGAGAAAAAGCAAAACAAACAAAACAAACAAAAAAACAAAACCCAAAACTTAAGGAATCATAAATTTGAAAGATGTTAAAAATAATTCAATAGGAAACAATAAAAACAACTGAAATGAGAAAATAAATCCAAATCTGTTTTTAAAAAATCAGCACTATCGATACACATTTCATAAGCTTCATTAAACACATTACGGAATTGTAAGCATAAGCCCACCGGGAAAAACATCCATTACATAAAATGAATGAGCAAGAAGTCGGCAGCTAAGTGTATGAAATCTTGGAGCATCTCTCTACTCTCAAAATGACCTAAGAAACTAACTGGATACTTTTTAGATGCTCTGACTGCAAGTATGATGTGATCACATCACAACTTCGGGAGACCACTGTTTCAAAAGCCATGCTGCGGCGCTTACTATATCCTGGAACAAAGAAGTTCCCTCTGTTTACTTTTAGTTTTAAGATTCAGTTTCAACCTCTGCTCTCCCCATACCTCCTCAGCACACCTCACATGTCCTCACACCCCCTCTTCCCCTTTCTTGGCCAATGTCTTGCAGCCATGCCAGGTGGTATGGACACAGACGGGACCCATTTCTGCTTCAGTGAATCCACTCTGACGTTCTGAGCCTTGGCGTGAGGGCTGCTTGAAAGAGTTCAGATGTGGTATTTCCACGGCATTATCATATAGGGAAGGTCTCTTGTACCTCATGAACTGATGTCCCGCCTTCACTTAACACAGATATTTATTTTTGTCACATTCTCAGAGTGGAAACGTGGTACGTGCAAATCGTAAAATTGCACAAAAACACATTCTTCTCATTTCCGATCCCATCAGGCTGGATCCTGAAGTTGTAGTCAGGGAAGGGGCCGGCAGGAGATGGACACTGGCAGAGAGCAGGTGTGCGGGCAGCCCTGTGGTGTGCCTGGGGGACCAGACCTGAGTCTTCCCACGCCAGCGTCTCGGGACTCAAGAGGTAGAAGCATTCAGTGATTAAAGCATGGACTCGGGGGCCAGAATGCTTGGGTTTGAACCCTGGCCTTGCTACTCATGAGTTGTATAGCTTTAGTCAATTTAATTTCCATCTCTGTGCTGAGGCACAGTCCTCATCTGTAAAAAGGTCACGATAATGTTTTTCTCACATGGTTTCCTTTTATGGGGACTGAGTGTGTTGTGATGTCTAGTACTTAAAACACTGACTGACACACAAGTTCTACGTTTAGCTATAATTATTTCAAGCTAGACCATTCCTTGGGGAAGAATCATTTCAATTTATTACACATTTGTTACTTAATTTTTGTTGGAAAGATAGGATATAGAAAGCACTGAGTCTCAATAATCAGGGTTTTTTTCTCATGATGATTATTATGAAGTGTGGGTTTGGGGAACTAAACTTCCAGTAATAACGGCGTGAAGAGGGTGGGAAATTTCCCCTGCAGAAAAAAGAACAAAACTGGGCAAAATATTAAAAACAATAATTCCAGGGTACTGAGAAATGACCCAAAGTAGAGAATAATGAGGAACATTTTAGATATGAAAGATAAAACAAAATATTCCAGAAAGAGTACATATACAGGCAAAGCTGATACTAATGTGATTTTTTTCTTCTTAATTCCTTTGAAAGACAAGTGGCTGTTTAAAGTAAACTCGTAACATCGTATTTTTGGAATTATAATAAAGATGCATGAAATACATATGAGAAGGAGGAGAGGGTGTATGGAGTTGTAGTGTTGCTAAGTTTCTATATTTAACCAGAAGTAAACATTAACTTAGAGTAGATTTTGCAAAGGTTAAGATTTATATTGTAATACCTAGAACAATTACTAAAAAAAGTATATAGCAATATTAGCTAAAAAGTAAAAAGAAAAATTAAAATGGTAGTAAAAATATTTGTTTAAAACAAAAGAAATTAGTTGCAGAGACAGATGAATCAAAGGAGATTAGAAAACATGATAAGAATGGCAGACAAATTCAGCCATGTAAAGAATTACATTAAATATGAATGGAATAAACACTTGAATCTAAGTTGTAACTTATCACACTGAATGAGAGAGCACAGAATGATTGTGTGCTGCCTAAAAAAAGATGTACTTTAAACTCAAGGACATAGCTAGTATGAACGTAAAGTTTGCAAAAATATATTCTCTGCAAACACTAAGCTTAAGGGAAATAGAATGACCATTTAACTGTCAGAAAAAAACATATCTTATGGTAAAAACTAAAGAAAAAAAGAAGTATTTCATGATAATAAAAGGGAAACTAGAGAAAGAACGTATAAAAAGTATGAATACTTATGCACCTAAAAACAGACCTTAATATGTATAGCAAAAACTGGCAAAATTGAAGGAGAATAGAAATATCAGCCTTCGTAGAGATTGTAGCAACTCACTCTGTTGATAAATCCCTAAGTATATAGACTTGAACAGCACTTTCAGCCATCTTGACCTAACATCGCCATAACACTACAAATACAGTTGCATAAATACAAAACATCTGTACAGACATACTTTTCAAGTTCAACTGGAACTTTCTTTAGATAGACCTTAAGCTGGGTCACAAATCCTGTCTTAATGAATTGATCTATGTGACTATTGTTATGCCAATACTTTACTCACTTGATTACTATGATTTTAGAGCAAATTTTGAAATCAGGTAATATAGGTCCACTGGCTGTTCTCTTACTTTAAAATTATTTTGTTATTCTAGGTTTTGTTTTGTCTTGTTAGCATTTCTATATACATCCGGAATCAGTTGTCAATTTCTATGAAACGGCTGCTGGGGTTTTGGTAGAGATGACCTTGCAGCTACACGTCAATTTGGAGAAAATTTCTATACTGACAATATTAAGTCCTCCAATCAAAGAAATTAATAGATCTCTGTTTTCTTCATTTCTGAGAGCAGTTTAGTGGATTTGAGTAAAGAGGTTTTGCAAATCTTTTGGCATATTTATTCTTAGGTTTTTTAATGTTTCTGTAAATACAATTATTTTTATTAATTTTAATTGTAGATTTGTTGGCTACTAGTACAGGTAAATATAATTAATTTTTATATATCAACCTTGTACCTGCAATCTTATTAAACTCACGTATTTGTTTTAGTGGGTTTTTTAAGTAGTTTTAGTAGCTTTATTCCCCCCTCGGAACTTTTTAGGTACAGAAGCACGGTACTTGCCAATAGAGGTGTACTTACTCCTTTCCAATCTGCGTGCCTATCCTGGTTTTCTCGCTGTATTGCATATTCTACACAATAATGGACAGAAGTGGTGGAAGCAGAAACCCCTGCTTTATGTTCCCTGTAAGAATAAAGCACTAGTCTTTCTCCACTAAATATGCTGTGAGCTGGAGGCTCTCGGTTGATGCCATCTCTCTGGTTGAGGAAGTTCCCATCGTTCCTTCTTTCCTCAGAGTCTTTATCACGAATGATAGGAATTCTGTGAAATGTTTTTCTGTAGAAGCACCTGAGGGAAGTTGAAGGATGATGTGACAGCTGGAAAGAGTGGCTTTGTCGTGGTTGCACAACCGTGTGCTTTTTTTTTTTTTCAAGTAGGCTCCACGCTGGGCTCCCCAATGTGGGACTTGAACTCACCGCTGTGAGATCGAGACCTGGGCTGAGATCAAGAGTCTGACTCTGAAACAACAGAGCCACCCAGGCGCCATGTACACTTTTATTATCTCCTCTCACTGTGCTCTTACATGGGCTCAACTTCATTTCATATAAAACACACTCCAATAAAGTGTGTAAGGGTATTCATGATAAAGGACAGATGAGGGATGACTTTAGACACAATCATGGTGACAGAATGCTAATCGTCACGGGTGTCAGCAGCAGGAGAGGCTGACTTCCGTTTTACAGCAGTGAGGTCGGAGGGACCCACGAGCCGCCCAGGGGTGTCTCGTGAAGCACTTGGAGGACGTGTGTGCACTAGGATGAGGAAAGACACCTGCTGCCCTTAAATGCTTGGCATATATGTGTCAATAATTACTTATTTATTCCCCATTAGCCTATGTGAGATTGATGGACACATTCGTAGCTTCAGAAAGGTTGTTTTCAGTACTTACCCAATGCCCTGTGCATCCTTAGTCTGCGACAAAAATCTAGCAAATGAATGAGGCTTTCTTTAAGATTAACAAGTTGGGAACCACGAATCTTGGCGAGGATATGGAGAAAGGAGAAAGGTGAAGATACGGAGAAAGTCCCTCTTACCATGTTGGTGGGAATGCAAGCTGGTACAGCCACTCTGGAAAACAGTATGGAGGTTCTTCTTCAAGGAGTTAAAAATAGAGCTACTGTAGGACCCAGCAATTGCACTACTAGGTATTTACCCCAAAAATACAAATATAATGGTCCAAAGGGGCACATGCACCCCAATGTGTATAACAGCAATGTCCACAATAGCCAAAATCTAGAAAGAGCCCAGATGTCCACTGACAGACGAATGGATAGGGAAGATGTGGTTCATATATACAATGGAGTATTACTCACCCATCAGAAAGAACGAATACTTATATTTGCAATGCGGTGGATGGAACTAGAGGGTATTAGGCTGAATGAAATAAGTCAATCAGAGAACGACAGTTATACGGTTTCACTGATATGTGGAACATAAGAAACATTGTAGAGGACCACAGGGGAAGGGAGGGAAAACTGAATGGGAAGTCATCAGAGAGGGAGAAAAGCCCTGAGACACTCTTGACTCTGGCAACAAACTGAGGGTCGCTGGAGGGGAGGAGAGCGGGGGATGGGGTAACTGGGTGACAGGCATTAAGGAGGGCACGTGATGTGATGAGCACTGGGTGTTAAATGTAACTGATGAATTGCTGAACTCTACATCTGAAACTAATGATGGACTATGTGTTGGCTAATTGAATATAAGTAAAAAACATTTACAATAAAAAATGAATAAAATCTCATAATTTTGCCAAAACGAGCAAAAAGATGTGCATGACTTACCATCTTCTACTTCTAAGACCTCGAGCCTGTACACAGCAGTTGCTTTGCGAGGCTTTCGCACGACGCCCTGAACTGCTGGCAAACCCCACATCATACAGACCTCCCCTCCATTTTCTCTTCCCTTGGGCCAAAGTTCCATCCACAAATTTGAAACACTCTGTACTGTGTCACAGTCGGTAAAATGGAGCGGAGCCACACCCCATCACAGCTTCCCCATCGCGCGCTTCTGAATGAAACGGCTCGACTGCTGTCCGAGTTCATCACTCCTACAGTGGGAGTCACAGTCACTTGCAAGACTGCGCGATGCGTAGCGCCGGGCACCTGGGGCAGCGCCTGGTTCCGCCCTGCGGGTGCGTGCCCGCACTATGCGGGAGCGACCGACTCCCCCCTCTCTTACATACACACGCTTCCTGGGCTGCAAAGCCTTCATGTTTACGGGATTCGTGCTCTAAAAGGCCAAAAGTGGTATCCACCTGACAAACACACAGTAAAGTAAAAAAAAAAAAAAAAAAAAAAGGTAACAATCAGTTTCTGTGTCATTTAGACCAAATATTCAAAATTCCCACTTTTGCTTTTATGTGCATAACCATTCTGAGCAGAAAGCAAATATTTGAATATACGTGTTTCTTCAAGCATGAATTAAGTCTCTCTCTACTTTCATCTCTGGAGCTATTGGCAGTAATCTTCAGAAGAAAATTTTCTTCCCGGGTATCTGACAAGCTGCCTCTACTGTGTGCTTGTGGAAAGAAGGGTTCCGTGCTCAGGACTGCTTTGGGGACAAAGTGGACGGTATTGCCAGCTCATCAAGGGTTGTTCTTTCTGGTTTTTGACTTATTATGTTATGTCTTTGCAGCTTGAACCTCAGAAGAAAACTCTCTTTGATTGAATCTTTTATAATATTCCCTCGGGTGATAAAAAAGAATCTGGGAGGAGTGTTATTTGCAGGTTTCCCAGCTTTCAGACAAATGACAGCCTCTTTTAAACAATTAATCCAGGGGTTTTCCTCCACATCTGTCCTGAAAGGGAGCTGAGTTGCGTTTGTCTTGCTTTTCTGGGACAGGTCGACTTCCGAGCTGCGACATTGTCCACTGTCCGCACGTCGTTGGGGGCAGTGAATCGTGGGTAACTCACCTTCTGCCTCTTGTAACTAAAAGCAGTGTTGTGCGTTTTTCTTAAGTCTAATAGAGATTGCATTTGAGTTGTGGGATCAAGAGGGGTAAGTTTTATTGTCTTCTCCTTCTCCCAAAGCTTCTATAATGACCATGTTTAACTTCTATAAAGAGAAAAAAAATGTTCTTTTTTTTTTTAAAAGATAGCTTTTATGAGGTTATGGACCTTGATCATTGATGCCTAAGTTGAAGAATGAGAATGTGTTAAAATTGTACTTTGCAACTGAGTTGGACAGATTAATTAAAGACATGTTAGAGCCATCTTAGATGTCTAAGAACTTCAAAAAATCAGCAAAACACACAAAACAGTGACTTTATGACATTTCAGAAAATTAGTAAAGTCAGGGACAAGGGAGGTACATGTTCCTTTTAGAAACAAATAGCCAGGCTTTAAGCTTACATAGCTTTTTATTTGCAAGTCAATTTGAGTTTGAATATAATATGCAAACTGAAAATACAGGTAGCCCAGAGAGATTATATCCTTGAGTTTTTATCACATAATAAATCACTTCTAAATCTTCCCTAATAAATGGACGCCTTGTGCTTGCACTCCCTTTGAATGCATTTGCACTTCCTGTTTGCTGGGGCTGGGGACAGACCCGGCTGGATTATAAGGGGAGCTGCTGTGACCAGGACCTGCTGGCTTCATTTGACTTCAGAGTCACTTGCGAAAAGCCACAACATGTAATTCTGGAGAGCAGAACAGCAGATGGAAATCAGGGCCTCTCCAGGTGCAGGATCTGAGCAGACCTTCTGAATCCCCCTAGCCTCTCCCTCTTGCCACCAGCCAGCACCTGTTCTCCCTGGGGAAGCCGGAGGCAGGTGGGAGAAGGGGTGCACATGCCCTGGGAGTAAGAGGGGGACAATGTTGCGGGCAAGTCCTATGGGGCAGCCCCCTTCTGCTCTGGTGTCCCCAGGAGCGAGCGCTAGCAGCAGGCTGTTAGATCCCCCAAAGCACTGGCAGGACCAGGGTGAACAGGCCACCCTTTCCCCTTCTCGCTTTCTGCCCGAGAGCAAGCTGCACTGCCCCCAAGTCTGGGACAACCACGGTGTCCGGTGGCCCACTGTGTCTGCGGAGGCTGTCAGGACGGACGAGCCCGCCAGCATCAGAGGCACCTTCTCTGCTCGTCTTCATAGCTCCCTTTCCTGCGTCAGGCTCTGCGTGTGCCTTCAGTCCCAAGCCCACATTTCAGATTCTGTGATGGTGTGAAGCTCAAAATATGGAGTGTGAACACAGGGGTGTGATTCTGAGTGTGTGAGAGGCAGAACCATGTTGATAAATGGAAGATAAAAGCCAGTATCAGCCCTGGTTTGCCCTTGATGAGACCCCAGGCGGGGCTTCTGTTCACAATGACAGGTGCGTGCAGGGCTGCCAGGAAGCTCCTGGGGGTCCTGTTAGCGAACAACGCTGGCCTGGGGGAGCTGCAGAGACTGCCGTAAGCCTCCAGCTCGGCAGCCCGCTTGCTGGGAAACAGAGTCTGTTAGGAGCTCAGCAAGGGGAGGTGAGAAGGAAGAAGGGAGAGCTTTTGTGCCCAGGGCATTATGTTTCCCCGGGAGTGGGCTGCAGAGGGATGGGACTCTTGAGGGGACCTGGCACGAGGGAGAGCTTCAATATTAGTGCTTGGAGTGGTTTTTCATTTCCAAGATGTGTGGCTGGCTTCATCAATAAGCCAGGTTTCTTTATTTTTTTTTAATAACTGTCTGGGAATTATTAATTCCAAATTTAATTTGCATAGGTAGAATCGTAACAGGAGGAATTTGCCCATGACATGCAGCACACCGACATGGTCTCCAGGCGAAGCAGAAGACCCCAAGGCATGGGATCACGCCCACCACCCTTCATGCTCGCCCGTGCCCCCCAGGTCCCAGCCTCCACCTGGGAACAGCACCACATCCCGCCCTGCTGGTCCAGCCCTGTAGCCCCTTCTCCCTCCTGCTGAGGACCCTGCCGGCCTCCTTGCCAGATCTTGGCCTTGGCCGCTACCACCTGGGTTGCCCGCGGCCACAGGCGCTGGCTGCTTCCTCGAGGCTGGCAGAAGAAGGTAAGACCCTGGGATGGCTGAGTCAGCCTCGTCCAGGCACTTGGAGCCCCGTGACCCCTTATACCTCAGCTCACAGGCACCCACTCCTCTGAGCCCCTGGACCTTCATGTAGGCCCTTGTCTACATGGGACGACCACTTCCGTGCCTTCCACCTCCACCAGACTCCCAGCTCCTCCAGGGTCCCCCAGCTCTGCAAGCCATCTCAGGTGACTGCAGGTGAGTCTTACCCGGCCTGTCCTGACTGCTCCTTCGAGAGCAGGACACAGAGGTAGCATCTCATACATAAAGGTGCGCAGCACATTTCCACGCCCCAGGGTGGGAAACGGGCATCTCAAAGCTCTCCGACCCATTTAGGAGATCCGACTTGGATTTGGAATTCACGCAGCCGAGGACGGGGGATTGCTTCCTGTGATTTCTCCCTCTCGGGAGCACTGGAGCGTTGGCAGCGTTGGAAACAGGGCCAGCACAGAAACCCCGCTGGCCTGCGAGCATGCTGGCTGGCAGCAGGGACAGGGAGATTTCATCTCAAACCCTAATAAAAAGGAGAGTCCACTGAGGTGAGAATCCAGACAGTTCAGAGGAGTATGATGATACGCACTTTTCACATAGAGAATCGCATCCTTTTGCAAATGCGTGTGTCTTAGCCCCCAGGACTGTAGAAAATTAAAAAAAAAAAAAAAGGAGAAAAAAGGCCTTTTTCCAAAGAACATGTGGAAACTCCAAAGTTGATTATATTTGCAATTTTAGTCCTTTGGGTATGACTTTTATGACAGCCAGGTGTATGCCTAGTCACCCTCACATGGAGGTGCTCTCGCCAGGAAACTCTGGGGAGCACAGCATCAGGACCCTTTGCAGGTCAGCTTGCTGCCAAGGTCACGGTGGCTGGGAGGCTGGGAGGCTGGGGACTGAGAGCATCTTCAGACAAAGCACCCCCCCAAAAGAAGAGCCTTGTCAGGGCATGGGTTGGGGGGTTGAGCCATAGCTCTTCAGAGGTGTTGGGGACAAACGATGGGGCTCCTAAGTGTCAGCTCTGGCCACCGTGGTTATTTTTTTCAGAAGGACACTGTAAGGATATAAGCCATGTATCTTTTAATGTCCATTTTCTTACCCTTCTCCTTCCAAACTCAGCTCCAGGTAGCATGGCAAACAAGCAGGAAACTGTTAACTCAAAATCCCTTATGCCTTTAGGATAGAGATGGATACATAAACATGATTTTTTTTTCAACCTTTGCAAGTAAACATGTTACTGGCTACGATTTTTAAGTAACAAAAAAACCCCCATCAAGCTATAGATTTATGCATGTTGTAACTATGAAACAGTTTTCAAATGAGAGCTTCCTTTTGAAGATTTGATTCAAGGGGCTGGGGGGAGCATGGCTTCAGGGCCGTGAAATCCCCAACTCCCCTTAGGGGTGAGCTTTGGCCTCCAGGGGACGGCTGGGGACACAGCTCTGGGGCGCTGGGGACAGTGATGTCATGTAGGCAGAGCACAGGACATCGATCAGCGTGGTGTTGATTGCACATCTAAATTCTGCACTTCGATTTGAAGCAGCTGAAATTCATTTGATGTGAGGTGGCAGGACAGCAGAAGGGAGGCAGGGTGGTTCAGGAGAGGTGAGCCTGGAAGTGTCAGAAGCCAGGACAGGCCACCTGTGCTCCTCTAGCCACAACGACTTGCTTGCTGCTTGCCCTGAATCAGCAAAGGCAACAGAGAGAGGGAGCAGTAGTCCAACATCCTCTTCTCTTTCTCTCCATGTAACTGCCCTCCAGCTCCATTCAAATCCTCGCATGCCAGTTTCTAGAATTTTCCATGAAGAAATGTCTCTGTGGCCAAGCCCGGTGTTTCACATCACTTCCCGTGTGTCTTGTCCAATCTCTATTCCGGATGGAGACAATGGCAGACAGCTTCTCAGCAAGAGCCATAGCTTTCAATACTGCAGAGCAGCAAAAATGAGATGAGAGACATGTGTCTAGAAAGCATATTTAAACAACCAGAAAGGAAACACAGATGCCTCCGACTCCCAATACCAGTGCTACGTGGTTCTGTGCTCTTGGCTACATTTTCGTTCTTGATTTCCCCTGATGAGAGCCACGATAGCCTGCGTGAGGGCTTGCAGGCTGCCTTCTCCGCTCATCAGAGCTGGCTGTCATCAGTATGCTCCCATGTCCGAACCAGCACTCCTCCCAGGATTTCAAGGCTGTCTTTCCGTCAACCAGGTTGTTCCAAACATGTGCAAATCTCTTCCTCTGGACCTCCCTTACCAAAGGTGACTTCTTTCTCTCGCCTCTTGAGAGCCCATCCCTAAAACACTGCACTATGGACAAAGACCTACGGAGAAGGAGAAGCATGGAAGAATGAGCAGTGACCCCAAGGACAGGGAGACTCAGAGCTCACTGGGTCCCTGGAGAGGTACTGAGTGAGGGCCGTTGATGGCCCAGCAGTGAGATGAATCAGGGTCCTGCAGACAGGGCCACGTTAACCTCCTTCCTGGATATTTTTATTCATAGAGAAAAAGTTTTCTCTAAGAAAAGCCCCGAGGACAAACATAAAACCTACAAATGGATGCACCCACACATGTCTCCAGTCTGACAAGCATCGCCCCCTCGGCCACACGCTGCCTCCCATCTGTCCCTTCGCCACCCCCCTCCCACCCCTGGCAGTGGGACATCTTCACACCTCAGCAGGCACCAAACCCTGGATTCTTAACTTTGAGAAGGAACCCATCCAATTTGGCTGAAGCTTTTCAGTGGCTGAGGAGAGAGAACAGGGCCAGAAATAGAAGTCTCAAGAACTTTTGGGAATAATAAGGAGGGCTACAGATGGTGAGATATTTTTCAATCCTGTGATTAATTCTTAATGAACCTTTACATTCCCTCAAACAAAACTGAATTAACTCCTATTCCTTCACAGAAGAGAGGCAAGACTTCAAAGGAAAATACTCAATTGCTTTTGGCTCACAGAACAAAACAGCCACAAATCAAAACAAATGTTAATACAACCAGTTCTAACTCAGAAAGCAATTGCGTTCCAAAAGCTCATTTTAAGCCATTTGTGAGGCATTTTGACCACTTGTTCTAAAGCCAAACAAATCTATACATCGCACCTGAGTCAGGTGAAATAATGGTCCTTTTGTTGTTCTGTCATAGCATTGGAAATGCTCTGTGCACGGCCCAGGGACACGCTCACCTTCTCAACAGGGCTTGGGGGGAAACCCATACGTTTGAGTTCCGGTGGCCATGAACTCATTTTCAAATCAGAGAAAATGCTGCGCGGAGTGGTGCTGGGGATGAAGTATTGGGCTGGCTGTCCTGGGTGAGTGTAATGCTGTCCCTGACGGCATTCTGACCTGGGACACAGGACAAGGGGGAAGGGTTTAGACTGGGTTTTCCTGATGCCTGTTGAAGAGGTATTGGTGTTCATCAATTAAATACCGATAAAGCAAGGACTACCGGTAGGGCAGAATGTGGTAGGGGATAGCATGGGACACTCTCTGCTCCTGCCTAGGTTTTTCTCCATTGTAATCACACCTGAAACCATAGCCTATTCTGTCCACATGCCCATGGGTGTTGGGTTTTGCATCCTGTTAGAAGCTCAGGTTTGCCATTTCCATACTCACAATGCTCCTTTTCCCTTTCCTGTGCCCAGCAACTCGGGTACTCTGCGAAGAAAGTACTGTGGGAGGCATGCCTAGTGTCTTACGGTACAAAAAATGAGGTTATTAAGAGACAGTCACTGTAACTAGAGATAAGGTCACCTGTTTTCAATACAGGTGGGAAAAGCAAGGAATTCGGGGTTGTGGAGGCTCGGATTCGCATCCTTAATCCCCACAGAGGCTCTGGGCAGTAGATGCACGTCCACTTTCTTTATTTGCCCAATGGAGGGAATAGTACCTATCTCGCAGGGCTTGGGTGGCACCGGGGCATTATAAGAAATGCATGCATATAATAAACCAGTGTAAAATGAACTTTTATCAAGAAGAGTTATTTAAACACAATTGAAATAGCACTTATTATATTAAAATTGCATTGAAGGGGACGTGTATTTCTGACAATCTGACCTTCTAAACGCAGATATGTAACAATTATAATGATAGCTGCCACTTATAAAGAGCCTAAAAACAGCTCTAAATGATTTGCATAAGCTAACTTACTCATTTCTTACATATCAAACGAGAAAGGGAATGCCATAATCCCAGTTTACAAATGTCACTGACACAGAGAATTTATAAAATTTTGAAGCTTTCTACATCTGCTAAGGGGTGAGATTGGGAGTGGAACCACGGCCCTAAGGCTTCAGAGTTCACCCCGTTAGCTGCAATGTTATATTGTGTTGGTAATCAACTAGGAAACAGGTAGAAATGCTGGGTACACCATAGTGGTTTGTGTTGAAATATATAGATAAGGTATCAGAAAAGCAACAAAAATTTCCCGCAATGTCAAAGTGTGGGCCCTGAGAAGAAGGGTACAAGGAGGCCTTGCTAAAACCTTCTGGAAGGGATGAGAAATGGGGAGACCAGGCTGTGGGTGGGAGTGGCAAATCTGTGTAAGAAAAGCCATGTGTCTACACAAGGTCTAGGACATCGTATTAGGAAGCTCTCAGAATTATGTATTCAGTAAAAGGTGGAGGTGGAAAGTCTACTGATGAGCTCAGAAAGCAAACAAGTAAGCTTGCCTGCCTTGACCTGCAGAGGCTTTGGGAGGAATAAAGGGCTTCCGAGGAATATGGAATGTGGGCCAGCCTACCAGCTGAAATGTATACTACCTCCATCTCAAAGGTCGTGAATTGGGCATATAAGTGGTACAGGGCCAGAATACCCTTGTGACAACCAAAAGGAAGCACTAAAACTACGTTTTAGGGACCTACCTCCAATCCAGACTACCAGGGATTGCCAGCTACAGCAGCCGCCCAAGAAGGATCCACAGACCAGAACACCAAAGGAAAATCTGCTATGACAGGAGTCAGAAGACACAATCAGGTAAGATGTCTAAGAACGTCTGGTGGAAGAATGCAGGGGAGAGCCTAGGAGACAAGAACATTTAAAATAGTCCAAGGCATGAGGAGAAGGACTCAACCTGTAAGGAATGTACGAGATAAAACCAAACACCAGGCCAGACATGAAAATCACCCTATAACTGGAATGGCAAATTGAGGAAATGAGGAAGTTATACAAAGCATAAGAGAGATATAATGAACTGCAGGATTGCTCTAGGGATTTACTCAACATTATCTCAAGGCTTGTATTAGAGAGCAAATGAAATGGTATTTACGAAATGCTTAGAAAATTATAAACAGTGAATAACTCTTCTTTAATTAGACTCCTAAAAAAAGCAGATAGAATTATATATGTGTGTACATAATTATGTATGTAACTATATAATTATATATATTATGCATAATACACATATCATATATAATACATGTATATAACATATATACATATTACACATACATATGCATTATACATACATATATAATATATATTATACATAATATATATAATAAATATATATATAATTTCCAAAAGTAAACATAAAGATTTCTTAGTAGAAATGAGGGACCAAATTATTCTTATATATTTCAAAAATGATTCCAAAAGGAGAAAAAAGAGAGCATAAGAGAGCATGAAAAAGAAGAAACAGTCAAAGTATAATGGCTGGAAATTTCTCAGAATTAAGGAAAAACCTGAATTCTCCTAAGCAGAAATATCAATGAATTCACTGGTTAAATAAAACATGTATACACCTAGGCACATCATAAAGAAGCTACAAACTCCAAAAAAAAAAAAAAAAAAAGATCCTAAGTGTGTCCAAAGAAGAAAACAAAGTTACTTATATAGTGAAAATTTGTCTCACACAAGACTTAACAATTTTGTGTTATTATGTGATAATAATATGATATGATATCATGTGATAATGAAATAACCTATAAGGTATTAAAAGAAAATAACCTTGCCCTTGAAATTCTATATCCAGCTAAAGTATTAGTATCATTTAATACTGAGTGTTAGAAAATGCTATTTTCAAAGATGGAGGAATTTCACCACTATAAAGCTCTATAAAAGAGTAAGATAGAAACACTTTAGAAAGAAGAAAACTGAAGCCAGAATAAGCTACAGGGAGAGTAGTTAGTTGGTCAGTGTAAATGAGCATTGTCTTTCTAATGCAATAAAAATAATAATGACTAGATTTTTTGCACACTGTGGTGAAGAACAGTTAAGACAGGAGGGCAGTGGTCTAAAGTACTGTTAGATCCTGGATGAAGAAGAATATAGAGATCGTGATTAACGTTTTTGGTTAAGTCAATTATATGTCATAAAATCTTGAGTGTGATCACAAAACTTGTAATGATTAAAGGAATCAGTGGAGTAAAGAATATTTGATCTGTACAACAGGAAGAAACAGGGAATAGGGAACGAACCACGGAAATAATGGAAGATTTTAACACTCTTCTCAGTTATAAGGATACAGTAATTATATACATTGTAATTGACTAGTTTAATTGAATGAAATATACATCAAATCCCGTCCTCATTTACAATCGTTTCAAACCCATGTAGAACCATAGTAAAAATTGAGCTCCTAGTGATGAGTGAATGTCATCAAATACTAAAGAATGTCTATCATAAAGAAGACATATAAAGATAATAGGCATTTTAGAATAACAAGTCTAAGGAGAAAAATTTTGAAAATATTGAGAGACACAGAGAGAGACAACGAGAGCGATTCAGATGGCGAGACCCAGGTCACTTACAAGGAGTGACATTAGATCGGCACCAAACTTTCAAACCCAAGGATGATGCTAGAGTGAGGAGTAAGATCCTCAAAGGTTTCCAAGTCCTTGGAAAAAATGACTTTAATCTCAGAATCCTACATCCTGCTAAAATCACACTCCAGGGTAAGAGCTAAACACTTCTGAGTGTAAGGCAAACCTACAAAAGCTTCACCAACCACACACCCTCTCTGGAGGAGTCACTCAAGCTTTACTGGAGCAAAATACAAAACGAATACAATACAATGAGAGAATGTTAGACACGAGAAACAACAGTGTGCACGCGGCTGAATAAAGCAAGACAACTAATACATATCTGGCAAGAAGTTCACAAGGAATTACATGGGAGAGACGCTGAGAACAGAGAAGAAACAGCAGTAGGAGCCAGCTCTCGCCTCGTCGGAGCGAGGAGGTGAAAGCCAGACATGGATAAAATACATTTATGGAACCGACATTTAAGCGTAATCCAGAAAAATGTAAATAGGATTTGTAAGTTCAACACTACTTGAATAAAAAGTGGAAGAAGCTCTGCACTCCAAATGCACTCGAAAAGGAAATAAAAATAACCACACAGAGTCAGTTCTCTGTGAGTCAGAATTGACAGACACAGCAAACAGCAGTTATTCCCCCAAGAACTTCACCTTCAGAAAGAGATTATAAAATATAAAATGTTTAAATTTATTGATATTTTTAAAAGTATAGAGTTCATGATGCAAGGTCAGGCCAAGAAGGGGAAAAAAAAAGGATTTTAAGAAGGAAATAAACAACATTTCTAGAAATGAAAAATATGACCCTCCAAGAGAGTAAAGGACATAGCAAACAGCATGTTTGATACACGCGAAGAGACAGGAATTAATTGGACAATCGATATGCAGAAATCAGCCTGAATTAGACACGGAGGGAGGGAGAGAGAGGTATTTATGAAAACAACTCAAGTTAATGGGAGAAGGAGGTTTAACACATTACGAATAGAATTTGGGGTCAGAGTCAGTTTTCCAAGAAGCAGTAGCTAAGAATTTTTCAGACCTGAAGAGGGGCAGGTTGAGGAAGAGTACCGCATCCCAAGCAAAATAAATGGATCAAACACACACATAAACACATCGCTTTGTGATTTCTTAACATCAAATACCAGGAGAAAAGCCTACAGGACAAACAGAAAGGGAGAGGTTACGAATGACAGTTTAACTGGCCTCAGGGTCTGCACCAATAACAAAGGGCTGAGGGCATAGAACCACCGAATTAGGAACCAAAAAAGTCAAGACACACAGGAATGATCACTCAGAGACTCTCACGGAGTGGCTTGTAGTAACGGAAGGAAATCAGTGATGAGGAAGTTGAATTCCGAACGAGGGAGCTCGTTGCTGGACACAACAGTGAGCAATGAAACGGGCTGGGGAGGTTAGTTCGGCTACACGGGTATTGACTGCGCGGAACACCAGGGCAATTCAATGCATCGACCTTTGCAGGTGTGAAAATGATCAGGCAGAATAAAACCCACCATGTCTGGCAGAGGCTGGTCCACGGCCACCTCCCTGTTGTCACCTCCTACCTAATCCTCTCATTTGCGTTGCTCCTGCCACGCAGGTGCGTGTCCCGCTAATCAGCTGTGGCACTTTGTGCATGCTGCTTACTACATTCTCTGAGTTTCATTTCCCTCAGCTCTAAAGTAATCACTGCTCCCAGAATGTGCAAAGGATTAAACGAAGCTCTGGGAGCCGTTACAAAGCACCAAATGGATGTTCCTTTGCGTCTGACATTTCGAATTCCTGGCGACCTCCAATGCCTGGCTCCCAGGAGTTGTGACGGCGCTCGGTGCCCCCGCCCCCGGCCAGCAGGGACTAAGTGCTGTCTAGCACGCGGGGAGCCACAACTTGGTACCAGTACGAAGAAAGCCCAGCCCAGTAAGTGGCACAAAAGCCCAAGAAAACCTGTCGTCTGACAGCAATCTGGTTGGAGTACTGTCAGTATTAAAATGGTACCTGCAAGGCTGCTTTTGACACCAGCCCTCCTAAGGCATGGTATCAGATTCACATGCCCAGATGGTTTCTATACAAAGTTCATTCAGTAAAACGAGCCACACCTCCAAACCCAGGTATCCAGAGGCTGATACCCAGCACCCACGGAAGGTACCAGAAGGAGGAGCCTGCACAAAGGGGACGGGCTCTCGAGAAAGCTAAGCCAGTGCCCAT
The DNA here is from genome assembly GCF_017311325.1 of Ursus maritimus. NCBI lineage: Eukaryota > Metazoa > Chordata > Mammalia > Carnivora > Ursidae > Ursus > Ursus maritimus. The sequence continues at coordinate 59,037,598 of NW_024423897.1, forward strand.
CTCCTTTCTTTCTGTTTGAGTACTCTGTCTCCCTCTGCCCCTGGCAACAACGGCAGGGGGCTGGGGGTCATTCCCCAGCACACAGATGACTCCCCGGCACGCTTTACCTGGGCTCCTTGCACCAAATACTGTTCCCTTCGCAGCTCTCGTCCTGACATGGAGCTCACCCAGGGGGGAACACTAACATCTTCATGCAACAATGTCATGCTGACCTTGCTTTTTCTGAGGCTCAAATGAAACACTGTATTCAGTGCAGCCTTCCCAGTTTCAAAAGAATCCTAAACACTTTATGCCTAGCAGGAATAATTGTAGATGCTGATTAACTTTTATTAAAAAGGAAAAAAAAAGAATATATCTCCAAGCATCCAACCACCCAGGTTAAAATCCTGACTCTATTACTTACTGCTATTCCCCTGTGACTCTGGGAAAGTCACTTGACATTAGTTAGCCTTAGTTTCCACAACTGAAAATGAGGGCTAATTGTCATATCTACCTTTACGGGCTTTCATGGTGATAAATAAATATATCAGAAACATAAAAAAAAACATTTATTAAAAAGGAGAATTTTCTCATATTGTTTCTCATAGTCCATAGTCTCTCATAAACTGAGGGCCTCAGAGGGAAGGGGGGTGGGGGAATGGGATAGGCTGGCGATGGGTAGTAAGGAGGGCACGTATTGCATGGTGCACTGGTGTTATACGCAACTGATGAATCATCGAACTTTACATCGGAAACCGGGGATGTACTGTATGGTGCCTAACATAATATAATAAAAAAACATTAACATTAAAAAAAAAAGGAGAATTTTGACATGAACTAGAAAGTTAGAAAATGATACAGGGAAGGAAAGAGATGATGAGGAGTTGGCAGAGGGAATGTGTAGGCTGGTGTTGACTTCTCTTCGTTCCTTTTTGTGTTTATATTGAATTTTTATGATGCCATAGACAGGTTTGGGCTCTGAGGCATGCACGGGTGCACACACTCACACACACTTGTGCTGAGAAAAAGATAATGCATTCATATGATGAAATTTTCTCTTCCTCACAAATGCAGTAACATCTTGGCCATTGTATGCTAATCTATAACTTTTGATTATTCAACAGGATTAATCAAAGCACTGCCAGGGAAGAAAGACATTACTAACAAAATAGCTATGCATATAAATTTGCAGTCTTAAGATAGCAATTTTTTTTCAGACTCTCTCAAGCATATTCAAATTATCCAATTGCTTGTCAACAATTGATATATGCTAATTAAAAAATAAATCAAAGCTCTTTGTTAAAGTATCAACCAGTGTAATTTACATTTCTTTAAAACATTCAATAGTTCAAACTCTCCATTAATTTCTTTAATGAGATTTCACTGACTCAAGGTAACTTACACACACGGACACATTCTTACACCTACACACAGGTGTGCAATCTGCCAGCAGGGTGACTTCTTAAACCTCTAACTTGTGCGACTCTCTGGTCTCAACTTGAACAATTATATTATTATTTCTTTTCCCTTTTTAAAATTCTTCTGCTTTTTAGAATTCATCTGGCGGGATGGCTTAACTACTAATTCAAATCAATAGCTATTTCTGCTATTTATAGAGCACGCCCCATGTCGACCACCGCACTTGCTGTAGGTAGAATGACCCATAGCTATTGTTTAGTTATAGGATACAAGTGTTCTTTGATCTTGACCTTTTGGACATATCAAAGGTGAATCTCTGCTTTATTTTATATCTCAATGCAGTTAGAGTTTTGGATTTGACGTTGTGATAGAATTCAGGAATACTATTTGAAAAATACCAAAGTAAGACAGAATCCTCGAAACAGGTGTATCACTGGAAGGTCCAGTGGTTTCCAACTGATGTAGATAAGCTGTCCTTATGACAAGTGCATCCCTTAAATATGATGTAGCCAGAAGGCAACCATATAGCCTTACAAAGGCAAGTTTGCCTCCTACTTAGTCCCCATTCTCAATTTGATAGGAAAACAATTTCTTGAAGTTCAAGCTGATTGCTGAGGAATCTTTCTACAGCTTGAAATGACCATCCTGGCTTTGCCCATTTGCCCTTTTATGATAGTTAAATGGTTTGGGGTGATTTTCAAGGTTAAGGAAGATGCCTTGACTCAGGACTTTCACAAAAAGGAACCAGCCAGGAGCTTCCTATTAGGTAAACAGAAGACTGAACTTTAGGAAACACTTCCTAGTGACTTGAAGACTAACTAGCTGTGACCCAGATGCTTGAGGTTAAGATCCAATAAACATTGAAAAACTAAGAATGCAAACTCCAGATGTAAAGAGCAGGAAACAGCTGGCGATGGGGCCACAGAGAAGCAAATGCTCTAAAAGGAGAAATTTTCTACAACTAAGTGTGCCACAGAAGATAGCTGCTGGCACTTTTCCTGGCTACTTAAAAGAAGGGGTCGACTCCTGTGAGCCCGAGCAGTACAAACTGGGGGAAAGAATGTGCGAGAAAGGGTGAGCTCAGTGAGATATGTATGTCACGGCTGTGGTGAGGTTTTCTGCAAAACCATATCATGTAGTCTGTAAAGCATCGTATACACCACTTCTCTCCATCCCGATAGTCCAGAGCCCGGCTGCAAGGGCTTTCCAAGGCCTTATTCTGAAGTCAAAGGAGGAACCACGGCAGGACTGGAGGAAGGAAGTTAAGCTGCCCTCAATGTCAGAAAGTCGAGGTTTTCCCACCTTGTTTGCCACTTACTGGCCGAATGGCCTAACTACTAATTCAATTCAGTAGCTATTTCTGCTGTTTATAGAGCACGCCCCATGTCGACCACCGCACTGGAATGCTCAGGCGGGCTGTAATTTCTCTGGGGGCTTGGGAAAATCCCATAGCCTCTCCGGACCTCAGTCTCTTGATCTGAGAAATGGACATTAAATCACTGAATTTTCCAGGTGGCCAAAATTGGAATCAACTGAGAGAGGCTAAAATAATAATTCTGGTAGGTAATGAGAAATTATTCTCTGCCAGAAACTGTGCTAAATGCCTTATTAATTCTATCATATTTAGTATGGAGACAAGCTTCTCAGCACAGAGCAGCTGTGGCTGTGTGTGCTTGACAGAAATGGCATCACACAGCTTGTACTGCTTTGCTTCTGGGGTTTTGCACTCAGCAACACGTTTGCAGAATTCTCCGTTGTTACGGGTGTTGGTGTCTCATTGATTCTAAAACCTGCACATGTGCAACCTTGAAAAGAACACTCTGAGAACACCTGAAGGACGGCCATGCGGCAGAGAGATCCCCCGTTCTGTGAAGTTAGGTCCAAGGAGCAGCTCGAGGGAGATGGCCATTGGCTCAGGAGGTGTGGGGGATTCCTGGGACCACAGTGCCGAGCAGCAGGTCGTGGGTCTCAGGGACAGCTCATGCTCTTCACGCATGGTCTGGATGACTTTGTCAAGGATGCTGCAAAAGGGACTCCTGGGTCAGGGTGTAGATTAGACCCCAAGTTCCCTTCAAACTTGAAGATTCTGGAATTTTCCACGTAGAACAGTTTTCTAGCACATGCACTCACATGATGGGAGAGATAGAACTTGTGCATCTGTGAATATTAGACACTCCTTATGTGCCAAATTAGGCCACCATGGATCTGTGCAGGGGCCCTCGGCTAATTATTTCATGCTGGCCCTCACTGCCATGTTGCTTCATCTTGTGTGGTGTGCAGCCAACTCCTTGTGGACACAACCCAGGAGCCCCACGCCACATATCTCATCTGCCTCCTGCCTCAGCATTTCCTGGGATGTGCTGAGTGCCCACACATGTCCAACCTGAATGTACTGGGGTAAGTGATGCCTTATGGAGACAATTTCTCACCAATGAGGGCACAAGTTAGGGGATGTATTAGCTCTTTTCTTCCCCAGGAAGACTGCTCTGAGAATAAGTCATTTATATGGCCTCTGGGAAGATGACCCACAGTTTGAGTAAATGGTTGCATTTAATAAAAATGGCGGTCGGTTGGGTGACACATCTGTGTATTGCCCCACTCCTGCTTCCTGGCACTTTTGATTAAGTAGTAACACAGAGCCCCTCTGTTTCAGGCTCTACTCTCCGAGGACAAGACTCTGTGCATCCTTTTACAAGATGTTAGATGGAGATACAAAGACAAACAGCTAAAGGACACTGGGGATATAGAGGAGAAGATGGTTAATTCTCACTGGGAAGATTTGAAAGACTTCATAGAAAGGATCAGAAGCATCTAAACTTCTAGACGTGCCAGTAAATGTCAGCACCCAAGAGTCAAGTCAAGCAGGATGGGAGCCTGAGAGTGGGGTCTGCCATGTCCAAGCTGGGTCCTCATGGACATAAGGGATGGGTGCCTTCACCTTCTTTATGTGGCCATGAAGGGACTGGCCTCAGGTTGGCTACTGAGAAGCAGAGCTGATCTTACTGCCTCCCACAGGGCCGGCGTGTGTCCTGATGCACGGGGATATGTGGCCTCATCCCCAGCACCAGCTCTCGAATGTTTGCAGGGGCAACCCCAGTCACATAAGGGCAAACACTCTTTATCCGGGGGGTTCTATGATCCTCGCAATGGCTAGAATCTTCCAGATTGGCTTCACCGCTTCTTAATATTTGCACATTCTTGAGCTTGGATCCAAGCAATAGCTTGTGGGTAACAAGCAGGGGAGGTAAACATGGACACGTGTGTTTGTGTTCACGCACTTTGCCTCCGTGGAGGAAGGTGGATTGGACATGATGTTTCAATGCAGGCTCTTCTGTCCTAAAGCCCAGTTAAACTCTCCTTGTAAGAGCTGGCGGGGAGAGTGCTGGCTGCCAAGCGTCTACTGAGAGATCAAAGATTTTCTGTCTGGGATTGTGCCCAAGAGGCCAGGCCGCCCTCCTCAGAAGAGAGACAAGAATGAAGAGCTTGGTGACCACAGTCATGAAGAGGTGGTGTGGGCAGCTGTGGACGGCGGTCACCCACTGTGACTTCTTCCCGGTTGGACTCCAGGTTACAGTCATCCCGACATAAAAGAGAGAACTGGGAGGTTCTTGAAATGACTGCTCAGTCCTTTCATTTTCTGAGACTGCTGTAGGTAGGGATGTTGTAGCTTCGGGCCATGTGGAAACAGAACTGAAATCAAAGACAGGGCCTCTGGCCTTGGGGAGTCTCTAGGTGAGGCGGCAGCCACTCTTTTGGTTTCAAGGATGAAGGTACCGTTTCTTCTCTAGTGTCTGCTACTGAATTGTAAATAATGGGCATTGCTGGTGCACACCGAATTTCAGATCTGGAACAGGCATTGTTTCCCCTGAGGGGCCTATGGCCCCGGAAATCATATGGAAAATAGTTTATGTTCTCCCCCCTACTCCCATCCCTAAGAGAGTTTCCATAACTTTCTCAGGTTCTCGGAGGGGTCTGTGACCTGTATAGGATGAACTGTTGATTTAGAAAAAAATGACATTTCTTTATCTGACATGACCCCAATTTTCCCCCTAATCTGGAATTCAGAAGGAAATGTGACGGCCCTATTCTACTGTCAGTGTGCCTCTGTGTGTGTGCGTGTGTGTGCGTGTGTGTGTGTGTGTGTGCCTATATTTTTTAATAAAACTAATTTTATGCAAACCGAGAAGACAAGGTCTCCCTTAGGCTTGGGTCTGCCAATCACTTAGAGCAAAAGAAAATTATTTTCCTTGTTTAGATATAGAACAAAGATTTAAACTTACTCCCACGGTCTGCTAACTTATTGAAATATTAAAATCAACAAAGCCAGGAAGAAAAAGGAAGGTCTTGATTCAAGTATATTTTTCCCCTTTATTAGTAGAAAATGCATGGGCAGATAGCACGGGCTCCTTGCAGTCAAAAGTGCAGCCGAGCCCACGCATAGGCACGCTGTTCTTTCAACTTCCCTCTCTCTCGAGGTGATGTGCGGCTTGGCGCCGTGATGCAGCAGGCTGTAAATGATGTATGAAATTAAAGAAATAAAATCCCATGCCAGGGCACTCAGCCAGACTCTGTGTTCGCGGCTATTTTTGTTGCTGCAGCTCAGGGGTGGCTGGGAAAGTGGAGCCTGCACAGAGAGAGACCCACTGGGACACTCAGTGATGCTTTTAAAAAATCAATGTTGCTCTTCCTCCTTTCTCTTCCCTTCCCCTCTCGTAGAAAGAGTGTCAAACAAAACATTTCAACAGAAACAAACATGTTAAAATAAACCAGCTCATTCTTTAAGCCAGGTTTCAAACTAACCTTTGAGGGGGTCAATCTCTCTGTCCTTGAAGTGGGAGATGGCCCTTCACATGCCCCCTGCTCCCACACATGGCCTTGACTGGGACCAGCCGTCTACGCACGTCTACGATCGGGCATCACTTCAACCAAGCATTTCTTCATATGTACCACATGCAGGTTTACCCATGAATTTAGAGATTATAATCCGCTGCACCGTCATCAATGTCAAGACAGTACATAGACTTTGAGCAAGGTCATTAATTAACAAGAGTGGAAATAAATCTACCTTTAGAATAGACATCCTGATAAATTCAAACGTTTTGGTCGGCTTTGCAGCTGTGTATGTGATTAGGTTATTCCATTCAATGAATATTTATTTAATGATTGTCTATCTTCTCTCAGTAAAAGATAGGTCCTATAAAGGCAGAGAACTGTGTCCGTGTTGCAAATTGTCTATCACTAAGCGGTGTGTAGATGTAAAGGGCTGGGGTGTCCTTCTAGTTACTTGTTCCAGGGAAGGTTTCAATAAGAGGGTGATGTGTGAGTCTAGTGTCAGGAGCCATGAGAGACGGAACTACGCAGACAGGCTGCCGACGAGGGTTTCAGGCACAGAGAACAGCTAGCATGTAAGAGCTCACTCGACAAAAATCTTCCTTTAAGGGTAAGCATCAGTGCTGCTCATTGTTCCTGTTTACTGACATGCTCCCTTCTTTGGGAGAACTACCTAGGGGTGCAATGCTGAATAGGAGAGGTGTAAGTTTAACTTCTTAAGAGACTTCACCATGATTCCCAACGTGGCTTTATGTCCCGGTGCTGTGGGAAGTTTCGGGGTCCCCACGCACTCCCCAACACTTGTTATGGTCAGCTTTTAAAATGACAGGCATTTGACAGTGGCTTCTCATCGTGAGTTTAATTTGCATTACTCAATGATCGGTAACGCCGAGCATCTTCAAAGTGCCTACTGGCCATCAATATTTCTTTTTTTAGTCCAGTATTGACCAAACGGATGTTCAAATCTTTTGCCAACTTTTTAATTGGTTTGTTTATATGTTTATCATTATGATCTGAATGCTTGTGTCGCCCCAAAATTCATCACCTCCAAATGTGATGGCATTAGTAGATGGGACTTCGAGAGGTGTTGAAGGCATGAGGATGGAACCTCTCCAATGGGATGAACTCCACTGTGAAAGAGGCCTCAAGGAGCTCCCGCACCCCACCCACCAGGTGAGGCCACAGCGAGAAGGCAGCCACCTCCGACCAGGAAGCGGCCTCACCAGACCACGAAATCCACCAGTGTCTTCAAACTGAGAAATGAATTTCTGTGGCTTATAAGCCACACCACCTGTGCTATTTTGTCATAGCGGCCTGAACAGACTGAGCCACTTCATTCTGAGTGTTCTTCATGAATCCTGGATAAATATCCTTTTTCGGGTGTGCGGTTTGACAACATTTTCTCCCAGACCGGGGCTTGTCTCTTTGTTCTCTAAACAGCCTTTCCAAAGGCAGACATTTTTCATTTCAAAACGCCCAACTTATCAAGAGCTTCCTCTGTGGATTATACTTTTGACGTTGTATTAAAAAATCCTTCCTTCACTTAAGGTTGCAAAAATTTACTCTTCCATTGTCTTCCAGAAGTTTTTGAGTTTTCAGTTTTACACTTAGGTCTATAGTGCATTTCTGTATGGAGTTCATTTCTATATGTCACAAAAGGCATAGTTTTAATTTTTTTTTTTAACATATGGATATTCAGATGTTCCAGGACTTTTTGCAGAAAGATGAGTCTTTATCCATTAATTGCATTTGTACCATTTTTAAATCAATTGTACATATACGTGTGCGGGTCTCCTATTTTGTTCCATTGATCAATTTGTCTGTTTCTACACCAATACTACAATCTCTTGGTTACTACAGCTTTGTAAGAAGTCATGAAATCAGGTAGTATTAATCCCCCATATCTGTTCTTTTTTTAAAGTTATTTTGTCCACTTCTAGACATTTGGATTTCCATACGAGTTTTATTTTATTTTTGAAAGATTTTATTTATGTATTTCAGATAGAGAGAGAAAGAGAGAGAGAGCACACACGTGAGCATGAGGGGGGAGGGGCAGAGGGACAGAGAGAGAGGGAGAAGCAGGCGCTCTTTTGAGCACAGAGCCTGATATGGGGCTCGATCCCAGGACACTGGGATCATGACCTGAGCAGAAGGCAGACATTTAACCAGCTGTGCCACCCAGGGGGCCCCTTCCATACAAGTTTTAGAATCAATTTGTCATTAACAACAACAAAAACAACAAAAAATCAGCTGGTATTTTGACGGAGATGGCTTTGATTTAATTTCAGGCAAATCAGCATCTTAATAATATTGAATTTTCTGACCCTTGTACATAATATAGCTCTCCATTTGCCTAGTTCTTCTTTAACTTCTGTCAGCAATGTTTTATTATTTTTGGTGTGCTGGACTTTGATATCTTTGGAGAGATTTATTCTTAATTATTCAAATGTTTTGGTGCTATTGCCAATGTTTTTGCTGGTTTAATTTCAATTTCCAATTATTTGTTGCAAATAGATAAAAAATACAGTTGGCTTTAATATATTGATTTGTATGCCGTAGACTTGTTAAACTACTTTTTGGTTCTAGTAGGGTTTTTTTGTGTTAAGAATTTTTTGAATTTTCTCCATAGATGATCATGTCATTTGTGATGGAGACATTTTTCGTTTCTTCTCTTACATGGTTGTATGGGTGAGAACTTCCAATACAAAGTTGAAAATAAGTGGTGAGAGTGATCTCCTCATCTCGTTCCTGATCTTTGGGGGGAAGCATTCAACCTTCTATCTTTAAGTATGATGTTAACCATAGGTTTTCATGGGTGGCCTTTATCAGTTTGAAGGAGTTTCCTTTTATTCCTAGTGTGTTGAGAGTTTTTATCAGAAGTTTGCTGGATTTCATCAACTGTTTTCCTGTATCTGTTTAGAAAATCAAATGACTTTTTAAAAAAGATTTTATTCATTTATTTGAGAGAGGGAGAGCATGAACAGGGGGACAGGCAGGAGAAGAGAGAGAAGCAGACTCCCCACTGAGCAGTGAGCCCAACTCAGGGCTTAATCCCAGGACCCTGGGATGATGACTTGAGCCAAAGGCAAACATTTAACTGACTGAGCCACCCAGGTGCCCCCAAACGACTTTCTTTGTTTTTTAGTTTGTTAATACGGCTAAGTAACATTGACTGGTTTCGGAATGTCAATCCAACTTCGCCTTCTTAAGAAACCCCTGACTTAGTCATGATGAATATTTAGTATGTAATTTGGATTCTTTTTGCTAAAACTCTGTTTAGAATTGTGCATCTATGTTCATGAGGGAGTATTGGTCTATAACTTTCTTTTTTGTGATGTCTTTGTCTGTTTTCAGGGTAATGTTGGCCTCATAAAATGATTTGGGAACACTCCCTTTGTTTTCAATTTCTGTAAGAGTTTACACGGAACTGGTACCACTTCATTCTTACATTTTTGGTGAAATTCACCAATGAAACCATCCAGCCCTAGTATTTTTTTATGGGAAAGTCTATGAGAAAGAGTGAGAGAGGGAGAGCACAAGAGGGGGTAGGAGCAGAGGGAGGGAGGAAAGAGACTCTGCGCTGAGTGTGGAGCCTGATGTGGGGCTTGATCCCAGAACCTTGAGATAATGATCTGAGCCAAAACCAAGAGTGAAACATCCAGCTAACTGAACACCCAGCTGTCCCAATTTTATGAGAAATTTTTTTTATTATGTTATGTTAGTCACCATACAGTACATTTAGATTTTATTTATTTATTTATTTATTTATTTATTTATTTTAGAGAGAGTGAGAGAGGGAGAGCACAAGAGGGGGTAGGAGCAGAGGGAGGGAGGAAAGAGACTCTGCGCTGAGTGTGGAGCCTGATGTGGGGCTTGATCCCAGAACCTTGAGATAATGATCTGAGCCAAAACCAAGAGTGAAACATCCAGCTAACTGAACACCCAGCTGTCCCAATTTTATGAGAAATTTTTTTTATTATGTTATGTTAGTCACCATACAGTACATCATTAATTTTTGACATAGTGTTCTGTGATTCATTATTTGCATATAACACCCAGTGCTTATTGAAATGCATGCCCTCCTTAATACCCATCACTGGGCTACCCCATCCCTCCACCCCCCCAACCCCTCTGAAACCCTCAGATTGTTTCCCCGAGTCCAGAGTCTCCTATGGTTCGTCTCTTCCTCTGATTCCCCCCTTGAGTTTTCCCCTCTTTCCCCTAATGTGCTATTCCTTATGTTCCATATATGAGTGAAACCATAAGATAATTGTCTTTCTCTGCTTGACTTATTTCACTTAGCATAATCCCCTCCAGTTCCATCCATGTTGATGCAAATGGTGGGTATTCATCCTTTCTGATGGCTGAGTAATATTCCATTGTATATATGAGGTAACTCTATTTTTAACTTTTTGAGGAACCTCCATACTGGTGTCCAGAGTGGCTGTACCAACTTGCGTTCCCACCAACAGTAAGGGGTTCCCCTTTCTTCACATCCTCGCCAATATTTGTCATTTCCTACCTTGTTATTTTTTGCCATTCTAACTGGTGTAAGGTGGTATCTCAATGTGGTTTTGGTTTGGTTTGTGATTTCTGAGCATTGATTTTGTATCCTGCCACATTACTGAATCGCTGTATGAGTTCTAATAATTTGGGGGTGGAGTCTTTTGGGTTTTCCACATAATGTACCATGTCGTCTGTGAAGAGAGTTTGACTTCTTCCTTGCCAATCTGAATGCTTTTATTTCTTTTTGTTGTCTGATTGCTGATGCTAGGACTTCTAGTACTATGTTGAACAATAGTCGTGAGAGTGGGCATGCCTGTCATGTTCCTTACGTTAAGGGAAAAGCTCTCAGTTTTTCCCCATTGAGAATGATATTCGCTGTGGGCTTTTCAAAGATGGTTTTATGAAAATGAGGAATGTTCCCTCTATCCCTACACTCTGAAGAGTTTTTATCAGGAAAGGATCCTGTGTTTTGTCAAATGCTTTTTCTGCATCAATTGAGAGGATCATATGGTTCTTGTCTTTTCATTTATTAATCTGCTCTATCACATTGATTGATCTGTGAATGTTGAACCACCCTTGCATCCCAGGAATAAATCCCACCTGGTCGTGAAGGATAATCCTGTTAATGTACTGTTGGATCCTATTGGCTAGGATCTTGTTGAGTATTTTGGCACATGTATTTTAGTTCTCATTGGTTTTTATGAATTGTTTAAGTTCTTCTTTAATTTCCTGGTTGGCCCAAACATTCTTTAGCAGGATGGTCTTCAGCTTCCAAGTGTTTGAATTTCTTCCAAATTTTTTCTTGTGATTGAATTCCAGTTTTAAAGCATTGTGGTCTGAAAATATGCAGGGAATAATCTCAATCTTTTGGAATTGGTTGATTTGTGACCTGATTTTGAGACCTGATTAGTGATCCAGTATGTGGTCTATTCTGGAGAAAGTTCCATGTGCATTTGAGAAGAATGGGTATTCTATTGTTTTAGGGTGGAGTGTTCTGAATATATCTATGAAGTCTATCTGGTACAATGTGTCATTCAAAGCTCTTGATTCTTTGCCGATCTTCTGCTTAGATCATCTGTCTATTGCTGAGAGTGGAGTGTTGAGGTCTCCTACTATTAAAGTATTATTATCAATTTGTTTCTTTATTTTGGTTAACAGTTGGCTTATGTAGTTGGCTGCTATAATGTTGGGGGCATAGATATTTACAATTGTCAGACCTTCTTGTTGGATAGACCCTTTAAGAACTGTACAGTGTCTCTCTACATCTCTTACTACAGTCTTTGGTTTAAATCTACTTTGTCTGATAGGAGAATTGCTACCCCAGCTTTCTTTTGAGGTCTGTTGGCATGAAGAATTATTCTCCACCTCCTAACTTTCAGTCTGGATGTATCTTTAGGTTCAAAATGAGTCTCCTGTAGACAGCTTATGGATGGGACATATCTTTTTATCCAATCTGCAACCCTGGGCTGTTTCGTGGGAGCATTTAGGCTGTTCATGTTGAGAGTGACTATTGAAATATATGATTTTAGTCCCCTCCTGTTGCCTGTGAAGTCCCTGTTTCTATAGATTGTCTCTGTAAATTTCTGGTCTATACTACTCTTGGGGCCTTTCTTCTTTTATAGAACCTCCTTAATATTTCTTGCAGGGCCGGCCTGGTGGTTACATATTCTTTCAGTTTCTCCATCCATTCTGAATGACAGCCTTGCTGGATAAATTATCTTTGGTTGCGTGTTCTTCTCTTTTAGTACCCTGAATATGTCTTGCTAGGCCTTTCTGTCTTGCCAGGTCTCTTTGGACAGGTCTGACATTATTCTGATGTTCTTCCCTCTGTATGGAAGAAATCTCTTCCCCCAGCCATGCTCAGGATTGCCTCCTTGGTTCTAAGATCTGCTAATTTTACTATTATATGTTGGGGCATTGATCTGTTCTCATTGATCTTGGAAGGGGTCCTCTCTGCCTCTTGGACATGAATGTGTATTTCCTTCCCCAGATTAAGGACATTTTCAGCTATGATTTGCTCAAATATATCTTCTAGTCTTCTCTCTCTCTCCATCCCCTCAGGGATCCCAATAATTCTGACACTGGAATCTTTCATGGCATCATTAATCTCTCTCAGTCTGATCTCTTGGGCCTTCAGGAGTTTATCTGAGGCCTCCTCGGCTTCCTTCTTTTCTATCATCTTATCTTCTAGCTCCCTAATTTGTTCTTCTGCCTCATTTACCCTGGCTGTCAGGGTATCCAGTTTAGACTGCATCTCATTCGTAGCATTTTAAAGTTTGGTCTGAATAGATCACATTTCTGCTCTTAGAGATTTTATATTGTCGCTAATATTTTTCTCAAGCCTAGATATCGACTTCATAATTGCTACTCTGAAGTCTATCTGTGACATCTTGCTTATATCCGTATCCATTAGGTCTGTGGCAGAGGGCATAGTCTCTGATTCTTTTCTTTGTTAGGGGTTCCTTCTCTTAGTCATTCTGTTGTGGGGTGGTTGAGAGAATTACAGAGTCCAAAGTCTTAACCACGACCCAAGCAAGATGCACCCGTTTTATAGGGACCCTAGGGTTGTCATCCTCTTGTTCTTCCAGCCTGTCTTCTGGGGGAGGCTCATGCCATGCTGTTACTCATGCAGCCCTGCTTGGGCAGAGTTGCCCTGCCCCTTGTTGGGGGCAGGCGTTGGGCTCAGTGGAAACCAGTGTTTTGAGCTTTTGTTCTCTGGCGGCTTTCCATGTCTCTTCTGTCTCTTCTGAGAGTCAGAGCAGAAATGACCGCACCCAAACCTCTGACCCAGAGCAGAGAAATCATAGTCTGCTCTTCACTGAGGTCTCCAGGACACAGAGTCTCCGTTTCTGTTTGTGCAGCTAAAAACCACAGACTTCCTGGTGGTGCGCTCCACAGCAGCTCTCCCAGAGTTCGATCCCAGGGCTGGGCTTGTCTCTGCCTTTTGTGCTTCTAAAACTGGGAGCCACCCCCAGTTCATGCACATGCACCCATAGCTCCTGGATCCTGTCGGGGCTGCACTCAAGTCCTTTCCCGGCCACTACCAGTCTGCAAGTCTATGCCTGGTCCCCAGCGCGGGACGCTTTTGTGCTCCAGGATTATATCACCTTCCCAGTGCCAGCTTGTGGTGGCTCCCTCACTCTTCTCTTTATTTTCTGATATCTGGGGGCGGAATCACGGCTCCACCCTTCATACCTCGTGACTGCTGGAGATTTAATGCTTGTAGAGATCCAGATATATATTCTTACATCTCAGGCTGATTTCGTGGGTGTTCAGAATGGTTTGGTAGATATGCAGCCAAATTCAGGAGACCGGTTGAAATAGGGTCCCCTACTCCTCTGCCATCTTGCCTCTCCCTCAGTTTATGAGAATTTTTAAAAAATAAGGAATATAGCTCTGTTCAGATGACCTATTTCTTCTTGAGTGAACATTGACCATTTGTGTTTTTCAAGGAATTTGTCCATTTCTCCTAAGTTTACAAACTCATTGCCATAAAGGCATTCACTGTACATTCTTGTTATCCTTTCAACAGCCATAGAACCAGCAGTGAGGCTGACTCTTTAATTCTTGATATGGGTAAAATATACCTTCTCTCATTCTTTAATCAGTCTGCCTCCAGGCTCATCAGTTTTGCGGATATTCTCAAAGAACTAGCTATTGATTTCATTGATTTTCTCTCTTTTAAGTTTTCTACTTCCATGATTTTTCCTCTAATCTTTATTGTTTCTTTTCTTCTGCTTGTTTTGAATATTTCATTTGTTCTTCCTTTTCATTTCCCAAGGTGGAAACTTAAGTCATTAATTCGAGAATATGTATTTTTTCAGGTATTGACATGTAGAGCTAAATATGTCCTCCTCCAAGCACTGCTTTGGTGGCATTTCACAAATTTTATCTTAGAGTGTTTTTATTTTTCTCCAATTGAAAATGTTCTCCAGCTTTCCTTTTGATTTTTCCTCTGATGCATTCATACTACATACTTTCCAAATGTCTAGGGATTTTCCAGAGAGCTATCTGTTTTGATTTCTAATTTAATTAACTGTGGTCAGAGAACATACTTGGTAGGACTTTAATTCTTTTAAATTTAGTGGGATTTGTTTTATGACATTAAATATTGTCTATGTTGGTAAAAATTTTGTGGGCACTTGGAAAAAGCATGTATTCTGCTCTTTATTGGGTGGGTTTTTCTATAAATGCCAATGAAGCCGAGTTGGTTGATAGTGCTATTTGAACCTTTTATATCCTTACTGATTTTCTGTCCACTTTGTCAATTATTGAGAGAGATATTGCAATACTTGAGTATAATGGTGGATTTATCTTTTTCTCCTATTTTTCAGTAAGGTGGTATTTTCCTGATTCATTGCATGCCTGATAATCTTTTCCTGCATGACAGGCATTTTGAATTCTAACTTGTTGGTCCTTGGATATTTTTGCGTTTCCAGAAGTGTTCTTGAGCTTTCTTCTGAGGCATAGTTAAGCCATTTACAAATGGTTTGATCCTTTTGGGTCTTCCTTTTAATATTTGTTAGGCAGACAGGAGCAGTGCTCAGTTTGGGGATTATCCCATCTGTGGAGGCAAGAGACAGCTGAGTACTCCACCCAGCATCTCATGAACCATGCGGGTTTCTGGCCTGGATGATGGGAACGGGTGCTGTCCCTGCCCTGTGTGAGCACCGGGCACTGTTTTCTAAGCTTGTTGGTGGTAGATAGTTTCCTCAGACAGATGTGTGAATTGATCAGTACACAGCCCAGTATTTGAAGAGGTCTTTTGTGAATCTCCGGGGCTATCTCTGCACACAGCTCTATGCTGTCCCTTTCTCTGCCATGCAAATTCTCATGACCTCATCCCCAGATTCCTGGCTCCATCTTTCACTTGAGGATGCTGACTGTACTTCAGCTATTCTTCTCTCAAGGTAGTAAGTTGTGGTTGCTATGCGGCTCATCTCACTTTTTTCCTGCCTACCAAGGATCATTGTCCTTCTTTGCCTAACTTCCAGTGTCTTGAAAATCATCATTTCCTAAACTTCGCCCATTTTTTTCCTTTAAAAATTTTCCCCTTTCCTTTCAAGGGCAAGGGCCTATTCAGTCCCTGTGGTTGGTTCCACACTGGCCAGAAGTGGAAGTCAAGAACCTGCGTCCTTAGGGAGGTGTGGGTGTAAGGTGTGGGATCCTGTTTGCTCGCTTGCCTCTGCTAGGGAGGGACTGGACAGGACTGCTCTTCTCTCTGGACTGGTAACTACTGAGATCCAAATGTTATCTCTGTGTGTGTATTCTTGAAGCCAGTTTCCTATTCTGTAAAATGTAGTTAAGTAAAGTAAGGTGACACAATTTTTAAATCTACTTATTTAGGCCCATTTAATCTGCAAAGCATGGCAATAAAGTGGGTGACCGAATGAGGTGCCACTGTCTGTGGTTTGGTCGTGGCTTCTCTGGGGATGCGCCCGGCCATCAGCAGCAACATGCACACAGATCAAGGGCTTGAGTAGAGTGTTATTGAACATTAGGAGTGCCTATTCCCTTTCTAACTGCAATTAAAATGGGAGCTCTTAAATTTCCTTCCCATGGCCCCCATGGCTCATTTTACTCCCTATATCTGCCCCAGTGCCTCGTGTTTGACGTCGAAAGCATTTCTGTGGATGAATCCTGACTGCGGTCTTTATATGCTATCGGTGCCCCAATCACATCCCCTGAACTTACATCATTGATAAAATCATCAGAAATGAAATAGGACTCATAGGGACCACTGGTAGCCCTTCAGCATTCGGGTCGATATTATATGTTCTGAGATGGAGTGTCCTGTTTCTAATTCTGACTGGACATAGGGAAAGCAGAGAGGGCATTTGCTGAGCTTCCCCTGCAGCAGGACACACACCATTTCTAAACTTTACTAGACAAAGGGATAGCCCGCCTCTATATAAAACACTTCCTTTTTTATTCCTAATTTTCAAAGATCAGGATGACAGACTATAGGATTCATTTTCATTCAGGATTTCCCTTTGACTCAGGATTGAATATTAACTCCCCACAAAAGCACCACTACACAACTAAGATTTTACTTTTTTCTCTATCAGTACTGAATTTCTGGGCCTTGAATGCAAATACTGGTTGTGTTAATATAGTCATTCTTCTACCAGAATTATTTCTTACAACTTGTCAGAAGCAGTGTTGGCTAGATAATAAGTCTAATGCTTCTGCTAATTTCCTCTTAATAAATTCATGTGGAACTATTAGTAACAAGAGTGCCCAACTCAATCTTCATCTCCTAGGATTTTTAATGCTTGAGTTCCTATCTTCAGACCCCATTTTTCACCAAGTAGTTAGCTTTACTTGTTGGCATCGTCTGCCCCCAAGTTGAATTAATGAAACCTCCATGGTGGAAAATGACCTTCAATAAATATGGTTTCTCATTTCCCATCCTCTTATACTTTAATTGGAAAGGGCTTCCATGCCTCTGCCCAATGTAATTAAATGTGCTGGTCGGGCGGACAGAACAAAGGTACGTTAGAAGGTGGGCATAGTACAGGTAGTACTTTTAAAAAGTGAGATACAACTAGTACACACTAAAATACACAGATTTCAAGGGCTCAGTCTGGTGAATTTTGATAACTATATACACCTGAGTATACCTGAAATAGATACACAATTTCTCCACCCTCCCAGAAAACTGCACTGCGCTCTTTTCCACTTCACCTTCTTTCAATTGGGCCCTAGAACCACAGTCTTATTTTATTTTTTTAAATTTTTTCATTATTATATTTTTTTATTATGTTATGTTAGTCACCATACAGTACATTGCTGGTTTCTGATGTAAAGTTCGATGATTCATTAGTTGCGTATAACACCCAGTGCACCATGCAATACGTGCCCTCCTTACTACCCATCACCGGCCTATCCCATTCCCCCAGGCCCCTCCCCTCTGAAGCCCTCAGTTTGTTTCACAGTCTTATTTTAAACACTGTAATTTAGTTTTAACTGAATTTGTATTTCATGCATGTGAAATTATGTGATATGTCCTCTTTTGTGAGATTTGTCAATCATTGCATATGTATTATTACTTCATCTCCATTTTGGGTAAAGCACAACTGGTTATTTGGTTTTCTGTCAATGGACATATTTTCTTTTCCAATTTTTGTAGCTTTTTTTAATACAAATCTTTTGTTGACATAGGCTTTAATTTTATCTCAGATAAATGCATTGGAGTGAAATTATCAGTCTTATTTTGCTCGTGAATCTCCAATTTGGACCTGGTTCAGTTCAGAAGCTCAGCTCTTCTCCATGCAGTGTGAGCTGGGACATTCTGAAACCAGGATTGCCTTGTGTCTCAGGGCTGAAATTATTGGAAGGCTCATTCACTGCTTATCTGGTCATTGACGTTGGCTGGTATCTAGGACCATAGCTGGAGCTGGCAACCAGAACACCTACATGTGGTCAGCTTCCTCATAACACACTGGTTGGTTCCAATAACAAGCATTCAAGAGGACAAGGTACAAGTGCATGATATTTTTATGACCTACTCAGAAGTCACATAGTGTCATTTCTGCCATATTCTTAGTTGAGACAGTCACAAAGTTTCACCCAAGTTCAAGGGTAGGAGGGCTAAGATTTAGATTCTACACTTAATGGGAATATTGTCAAAATCAGGTTGTAGGAATAATGTACAGAATGCAGTGTATTTTGTTGATCATCTTTAGAAAATACAATCTGCCATAAAGGCTCAAGAGATATTCTCTTTCTGTAAGGCAATATGTACCCCAAACTAAAAAATATTTATTTTTATTTATATCCTTTCTCTCAATCATCTCACTTGAATATTATCTTAAGGGAATTAAGACTAAAACACTCATAGATTTATGTACAAAGATATTTGTAACAACATTATTAACAATGAAAACAGAAATCAATTAGAAAACATATAAATGAAAGTATAGAAATAGTTACTTTATGTTGTAGCTTAAGTATTCCTACTCCTCTTTGATGCTCTTCCTTATAAGAGATGGAACCTAATGCCCTTCCTTTGAGTGTATCCTGGGCCTAATGAGTCATTTACACTCAGTATAACAAACAGTATGTCATCTCTGTGACTTTGGAACCTGTAACATGAAAGTTGTTGAGACTTACTTCTTGCTTACTCTTTGCTTTCTCAACCTTAGATCTCTCACTTTGCAGGAAGTTGCCCGCCATATTGTGAAGAGAGGTCTACATGGTGAGCCATGTGAAGAGGCTGTCTTAGAAATGGATTCTCCAGCCTCAGTCAAGCCTTCGGATGACCATTGTCCCCACCTGCCATCTTGACCGCATTGTGACTGCAGTACTCCATCTCCTATGTGAGGCTGTAAGCCAGACCCACTCAGCTAAGCTGTTCCCAGATTCCTAATTCTCAGAAACTGTCTGAGATAGTAAATGTCCATTTTAAGCTTCAATTTTTTAGAATAATTTGCGATACACCAATAGATAACTGCTGAATTTTACATCATTCCACTCAACAGAATGCCATGAGGCTACTGAAAATAGTGTTTCATAAGATCAGTCTATGATATGGAGAGATATTCACAATATTTCTAACACGAACGGACCAATTCAATATATTTAGTGTAATCTCAATTTATTTTTAAAATATAAATCTATACAAAGACCAAAAGATTGATGAAATAGAACTATTAGTACTTGATGAAATGATTACTATGGTAAAAAAAAAAATCCTTAATCAATTAGTCTGAGATTGAATCCCATTTACTACTTGTACAATCATATCATGGTTGTATATACAATTATTAAGTCTCTAATCCTCATTTTACTCATCTGTATAATGTAACTAATAAAATATTACCTAATTCATGAGGCTTGAGGAGAAACAAATTTAATATATATAAAAAGTACTTAGTTTCCAGATCACGATAAGTACTTAACGAATGTTAAGATAATTTTCACTATTAGCACAAGTAGTAAATAGTTATTTCTGTAACTCACATTTTCTAAAATATATTTGGATTATCTTTATGGCTAT
Source organism: Ursus maritimus (assembly GCF_017311325.1). NCBI lineage: Eukaryota > Metazoa > Chordata > Mammalia > Carnivora > Ursidae > Ursus > Ursus maritimus. Next base: position 59,057,333 of record NW_024423897.1, read on the forward strand.
TAAAAATGCTCTTTAGCAATGCTTCCTAGAATGTTACTTTTTATAACCTTGTGTTCAAGGTTCTCTAGCTCCTTCATCCCTTTGCTTCCAGAGTCGGAGCATCTGAAGCACAGCCGAAGCTCAGACTAGCAGCCCTGGAGGCTCCTGGCTGTGCTGGGATCCGAGTCCTGGAGTCATCGATATGCGATATGCGATATGCGAGTGAGGAGCTGGGGAGGCAGGGGCACAGGGAGCTGGGGCACAGGGAGCTAGTGCGCAGCCGCAGCCGTGGAGAGGAGTCAGCCTGTGCACAGCAGGTCCCATCTGTGTACTCGGATAACGAGACCCACCAGCTATTTCTGGAAAGAGGACAACCCAGTCAATGAAGCTGCTTGCTGCAAATCTCCTGGGCTGCTGGGGACATTTTTACATAAGCAAGGCGTCCCCCTTCACGGACTGCATCAGCTTGAGCAGACTTTGTATAAATACTCCTGTAAATGTACATTGGTCTTTATTCTGACTTTTTAAAAAATTTTTATTCTTCCATGTGTAAGGGCACCATGTCCATCAATATAGTTGTATGAAAAGGACATAGTGGGAGCGCCTGGGTGGCGCAGTCGGTTAAACGTCCGCCTTCGGCTCAGGTCATGATCCCGGGGTCCTGAGATTGAGCACCCACCCCCCATCAGGCTCTCTGCTCCGGCGGGCAGCCTGCCTCTCCCTCTCCTTCTCCCTCTGCCTGCCACTCTGCCTACTTGTGGTCTCTCTCTCTGTCAAATAAGTAAATAAAGTCTTTAAAAAAAAAAAAAGACATAGTGTTAACACTTCCTGTTTGTCTTTTAACCAGAGCTTAGAGGTCACGGAGGTGTGGGTCATACCCCCAGCTCTGTAAATCCAACTTTTCATAATCATTTTTATAAATAAAAATGGAAAACAAAAAGAAGACTCATATTATAGATATGGAGATACTCTATTTAGATTTCCTTTGGAATATAATTGCAGAAATTCAATTTTAGAAACAAAAATGAACGAGCAAGGAGTATGTATACTTGCTGTTTATTTTTTTAAAATTTAAATTCAATTTAATTAACATATAGTGTATTATTAGCTTCAGAGATAGAATTTAATGATTCATCAGTTGCATATAACACCCAGTGCTCATTCCATCATGTGACCTCCTTAATACCCAGCACCGGGCTAACCCATCCCCCGACCCATCCCCTCTGAAACCCTCAGTTTGTTTCCAGGAGTCCATGGCCTTTCATGGTTCATCCCCCCCTTTGATTCCCCGCCTTCATTTTTCTCTTCTTTCTCCTAATGTCCTCTATGCTATTCCACACATAAGTGAAACCATATGATAACTGTCTTTCTCTGCTTGACTTATTTCACTTAGCATAATCCACTCCAATTCCATCCATGTCAATGCAAATGGTGGGTATGCATCCTTTCTGATGGCTGAGTAATATTCCATTGTATATATGGACCACGTCATCTTTATCCATTCATCTGTTGAAGGGCATCTCTGCTCCTTCCACAGTTTGGCAATTGTGGAGATTGGGGTGCATGTGCCCCTTCTTTTCACTATATCTGTATCTTTGGGGTAAATACCCAGTAGTGCAATTGCTGGGTCGTAGGGTAGCTCTATTTTTAACTTCTTGAGGAACTTCCATACTATCTTCCAGAGTGGCTGTACCAACTTGCATTCCCACCAACAGTGTGGGAGAGTTCCCCTTTTTCCACATCCTCACTAACATCTGTTGTTTCCTGAGTTGTTCAATTTAGCCATTCTGACCCGTGTGAGGTGATATCTAATTGTGGTTTTGATTTGTATTTCCCCAAAGCCGAGTGATGTTGAGCATCTTTTCATGTGTTGGCCATTTGTACGTCGTCTTTGGAGAAATGTCTGTTCATGTCTTCTGCCCATTTCTTGACTGGATTTTTTTGGTTCTTTGAGGTGCTGAGTTTGATAAGTTCTTTGTAGAATTTGGAGACCAGTCCTTTATCTGATAAGACATTTGCAAATATCTTCTCCCATTCTGTCTCAAATATACAAACTAACCTTACAGCTAAAGGAGCTGGAAAAAGAACAGCAAATAAAACCTAAACAGCAGAAGAAGAGAAAAGAAGAGATACTTGCTTTTTATCGATGATCCCTTTTCGCTCCAAAAGCAGCTATGACACAACATGTTTGCAACATCTCCCCTTGTGTGCTCTCAAGTTCTCGTGAACACTTGGGGATGGCAATCCGCTCTTCAGCAATAATAAGGATGTGATGGAATTGCTTCTTGTCCACCAGAGGCTAGCACAGAGTTCCGAACAGCGCGTCCCCAGGTGCACATGGATTTAAATTTATTCCTGTTTCATCCTTTTGTTTATCCACTGAGTTGAAAATGCCTTGCTTAAGCCAAGACACTGTATCAACAACTTTCTCAGGACATTCCATTCCAGCAAGCCTGTCAAAAACCAAAAAACCAAAAAACCAACAAGTGAGGTTTTTCTCTGAGTTTTAATGACTATTAGTTACTAAAACTAGTGACTACTAGTGTTACTAGTACTGGTAACTACTCCTTATTGTTGGGATCTGACGTCCCCACTTACTTACTGGCTCTTCTAGAACTCTTCAGGAGACCAGTTACAATTTTAAAAATCTCTTATACTAAGAATTTAATTTTTTCTTTCTTTTCTTTTTTTTTTTAAAGATTTTATTTATTTATTCGACAGAGATAGAGACAGCCAGCGAGAGAGGGAACACAAGCAGGGGGACTGGGAGAGGAAGAAGCAGGCTCCCAGCAGAGGAGCCTGACATGGGGCTCGATCCCACAACGCCGGGCTCACGCCCTGAGCCGAAGGCAGATGCTTAACCTCTGTGCCACCCAGGCGCCCCAAGAATTTAATTTTTCTTAATAAAAGATACTTAGCGATATTTCGATGATTACTTACTGTGCTTTGGATCATATTATAAATTTATTTCCATGGACCAGACTGCAGCTAATCGTGGCCAGACATCAAGTGTTATCTTAGTATGTGCTCTTCTGTTTTCAGGTCCCTCTAGAGGTGTTTATTCTGTCTTTCCTGTTGGAGGTGAAAGACATGAATGTGGATTTCACTGAGTGTGGTATTCTTCATCTAGGAGTCAAATCCCCTCCGGTTATGCCAACTTAGAGTCACTTCCCAGGGCCTTCAAAAGCTGTCTATCACATTTTACACAAAGTTTACCATTGTTCTTGGCTGGAAAGTTAATCCGACACAAGGAATTGCTCTAGGAAGGAGTTCTAGGGAGGAAGGAATTGAGAAGGCACATTTTTTAAAAAGATATTTATTTATTTGTTTGTTTATTTATTTATTTAGAGAGCTTATGTGAGTGGGGAGAGGGGCAGGGGGAGAGGGAGAGAGAGAATCCCAAACTGGTCCCATGCCCAGTGTGAGCTGAAACCAAGAGCTGGACACTTAACCCACTGAGCCACCCAGGCGCCCCGAGAAGGCACATCTTCTTAATATAGTTTCTATCATTATTTCAGTTTTAAAAATGTAGCAATTGTGTTAATATGAAAAATACAGTCAATTCTCATTATTCTCAATAGTATGTTCTATAAAGTGGCCATAAATATTGAATTAGCGAATATGGAACATTGCTTCCTTGACACATACAGAGTTAGGTTCCTGTGAGCCTACGTTTTCAGCAATCGATTGGCACACAATCTTTTTGTGTTTCTATTAAAGACATCTTATTTGATATACAATGTTGATTCTTTAACATTAAAGTCATGGCCAACAGCACTGTAACTCATGCCTGAATGAAGCGGATCTAATGTACGTATTGTCTCCATCAGGCACATCACAGCCTCCTTGTGCTTAAGAGCACAGACCACACTTCTGCATTACGCTTGGGGGTAATGTTAAACAGCAAAATCACCAACAGAAAGCCCAAAACACAAACGTGACACAAAATATATTACAAAAAGTGCACCTGATGTCAGTAAGAAAGCTACAACCAAAAGTCAGAATGTTGTCTTGTTTGGTACAAGAGTGCTGTGAGTACTGATTGGGAAGTTATCGATAAATTTTAGTAAGTTCAATTTTTTCCAGACTTTATTTTGCCTTAGGCTTCATTTTTTATAGTTGCTATTCCTACGTTCAAATTCATTGATTTTCTTACACTATTTAATTTTTTGCTAATACCACCCAGTGAAATTGTCCCAATACTCAAAGCAGAGGATTTTGTGATACATGAGACTTCTCATGGATATGACTTGCTTTCGTCTCTACAAGTTACGTGTAGTTCTTTATATCCTCAATTGTTCTTCTCTTTGTATTCGTGTTTTCTGAACATCATGTAAATACTGTTTTAAAGTCTTTTTGTGCTAATTTGTAATCTCTTATGTTTCTGAGTCTGTTTTTATGGGCCTCTTTTTCTCCTGGTAATGGGTGGGACGGTTTTGTGCTTTTTGTCTTATTTGGTAATTTTTGATTGGATTCATTCTAAATTTATAATTTTGAGTTCCAAATATTGTTTCATTGCTTGAAAATGTGTTGGACTCGAGCGGGCATATAATTAGGCACTTTACAATTTATGGACCAGCTTGCACCTTTTGAAGCTTGGTTTTGGGAATTTATTTGGACACGTCTAGAGTAGCTTTTATTCTAGGGCTATTTTATCCCTACTTTTCGTTGGGTGACTTCTGTGTGCTTGCTGATTTTCTGGGATCTCTACAAAATGCCCAGTGTATTCAACAAGAGAGCTCCATGCTGGCTGGTAGGAATGCAAATAATTCTTGCCTTTGCACCGGGATTTTTCCACTTCCCTGGTAATTGTTCTGAACCTGGAACTTGTTCTCCCAGCCTCATAGAGTTTCTTGTCTTGCTTGAGCCAATGAGATTCAGTCAAAGGCTCGAGAGGACCTCTCTCCCTCCACTCTGGTACCTGCTCTGCATACTCCAGCCACCTCGGCCTCCTTCAAGTGCTGGCCCTCTCTCTTGAACTCAACAAGACTATGATTTGCTGCTTGGGTCCCCCTCCCCAGACAGAAACCTAGGAGTTTCCTGCAGGCAGAAAGTGATGACAGGGGTCTCTTGGTTGTTTCCTTCTTTAGGGTTCAGAGTTCTGTGCTGCCTATTGTCCAGTATCTTGGATATTTTGCTTAGTTCTTATTTCTACTTGTTTGCGGTGGGTGAGCACATCCCATACCAGCTATCTTTACACGGGTGAAAGCCTACACTCCTTTGCAAATGTTTAGTTTTATTTCTCATCTTTAGATTTTTTTATCCCACTTAGCATTAGTCTTTGTAGAAGGTATAATCTAGTATTTAATTTTATCTATTTTTTTTCTTTTTTTTGGATAACTACTTTTCTTCATATTTTTTACTAAATATGCCAGCATTTCTCCACTGACTTACAAAGCTGCCTCTGCCATATACTAGTTTTCTCTACGTGTGTGAGGGTCTATTTCTGGGCTCTCCATCATGTTCTCTTCGTCTCTTTTTCTATCCCGGTGCTAACATCACACTCTCAGTCGCTTTTATTTTATAAAAAATCTTGATATCTAAGTCTTCCTAGCAGTGACATTCTGTCTCTTCATCTGGTTATGTCTTATTTTATGTCTTTTAATAATGTTCCATATTTTTACCTGCAAAGTTATTGCATATCTATCACTAGAATTAATCCTTGACAACGTATTTGTTGTTGTTTCGTAAATAGTAGTTTTTATAATTAGATTTCCTGTTTGTTGATGGTGCTTTAGAATGCAATCAATTTTCATAGATTGATTTTACATCTAGCAGCCTTCTGGATTTTCTTTAAATCCAATAATTTAGCTCTAGATGCTCTAGGGTTTTCTACGGATACAAATATATTGACTCTCCTAGTCTTTAATATTTACTTATTTATTCTTGCTTAATGGTGTTATCTTAGACACCCAGAAAAAAAATGAAAAAGAAAAGTAGTGAAAATAGGACTTCTGTTCTTGTCCCTGACATTAGAGAAAATTCTATCATCATTTTACAATCAAATATGGGATTCGTTGTAGTTTTTAGCAAATACGTACTATTATAAAAAGAAAATTCTCTACTTTCTAGATTTTAGAAAAGCTTTATTTTGAATATAATTGAATTGAATTAAGTGTAATTACTGTAGGTCTTAAATTAATTGTTTTCCATCTAGGTTTTGAATCACAATAGTAGATTTTATAATGTTGATTATCCTTGTGTTCTTGGTATAAAACCACTATGGGTATTAAGGAGGGCACGTATTGCATGGTGCACTGGGTGTTATACGCAACTAATGAATCATGGAACATTACATCAAAAACTGGGGATGTACTGTATGGTGAGTAATATAACAAAAATTATTAAAAAAAACACTACGGTCATGATGTATTATTTTTTTAATGTACCACTGGATTTAGTTTGCTAATATATTGAATATTATTGCTTCTATGATCAACAGGGAAACTCGTCCACAACATCCTTTCCTTACAGTGTCCTTGTACCTTTGAACAAACATTATTAGATTTGAGCCCAGCTTTGTATCCCTAGTCCTTGGGATAATTTCTACAATGTTAGAATACCTGTTTTTTGAATGATTGGTAGAATTTTTACCCGAGGAGCTTTTTTGTTTTGATCGACTTTGGTTTTCAGTAAAATTTTAAATACTGGTTCTATTTATTGATGGTTATATTTCTATCAAGGTTGTTCCTCTTCTTCCGAGTTACCTTAATATAATTGTGCCCCCATCCCAGGAAGCTGTCTTCTAAATTTCTAACTTCAAATTTATCTTCCACACTGTACCTTGCACTTTTTCATTTTTAAAAACCTTAGGAATTTATGTTTCCTAAAACCTTTTTGCTTTATCAGTTTCCCCAAATGTTTCTTTTTATTTTATTTTTTTTCTCAAATAACTATCTTCTTGAGTTTTTGTCTCTTTTTTAAAGGTACATTTATTCGTTTTATTAATTTCTGCTGGTATCTTACAACATTCCTTCTACTTTGTTTTCTATTCATTTGCTTTTTTCTCTAATATATTGATTTCAATAATGTATTTTCTGTCAATCTTCTTTGCTAATGTTAGTATAATTCTCAATGTCTTTATAGTTTCTTTTTGGTAAGTGGTATTTTTATTATCATTTATTTCTAGATATATTCTAATTTTGATTATACTTTCTCCTTTGAGTCATGAGTTCTGCTCAAGTTTGCTTCGAAATACCTAACATGCATTATTTTTTAAAAATAAATTACAGTTTACTTGCACTGTAGTCAGAAAAAATAGTCTGTGAAACCCGCTGTGATTTGCTTTATGGTCTAGATAACAAAATCAAAATTAACAAAAGTTCCAGTATTAGCCAATGTTTTATAGATGTTCTTTTAAGTCAAGATGTTTGATAACTGCAACATTCAGCTAGCCTATAGCCTATTTCTATTCCATATATTTATGTCTCAATTACTGGAAAATATTATCTTAATAATCTCCCACAGTAATAACACATTTTTCATTTTCCACTTGTAGTTCTGCCAGTGTTTGTCTCTGTGTGTCCTGAAGCTCTGATAGAGACGTGAACGCTGTGTTTTCCATGTCAATATTTAGAATTTTCCTGAAGAAACTTACTATTGTCTCTATGTTGATATTTTTATCTTTGGTGATAATTTTGTCTAAAATTTACTTTGTCCTATCTTAACACATGTTTGCTTTGCTTAATATCTCCTTTGCTTTGACTAAACTTGGTTTAACTTTGTCTACCCTTGGACTTTCAACAGCTCTGTGTTCTGCCTCATTCAAATGTGGGTATAGAACTTGAGTAGACATTTCTCCATGGAAAATATACAAATAAGCCTGTAAACGGATGATTGACATCACCAATCATTAGGGAAATGCGTATCAAAACCACAATGAGGGGCGTCTGGGTGGCTCAGTCGTTAAGCGTCTGCTTTCGGCTCAGGGCATGATCCCAGCATTCTGGGATCGAGCCCCACATCAGGCTCCTCCGCTGGGAGCCTGCTTCTTCCTCTCCCACTCCCCCTGCTTGTGTTCCCTCTCTCGCTGGCTGTCTGTCTCTCTGTCAAATAAGTAAATAAAATCTTAAAAAAAAAAAAACAAACCGCAGTGAGATACCACCTCACATCCATTGGGATGGCTGCGCAAAAAAGGAAAACACGAAGCAGCCACGAGCATGTGGAAGAGTCGGAGCCCTCGCACACTGTGGGTGAGAGTGTAAAATGATACAGTTGTGGAAAACAGTGTGATGTTTCCACAAAAGATAAAAATAGAATTACCATATAATGCAGCAATTCCACTTCTGGCTATACACCCAGAAGAATCGACAGCAGGGATGTCTCTCAATCTCAAAGAGATTCTCGTACACCAACGTTCATAGCAGCGCTGTTTACAGTGGCTGAAACACGGAGGCAACCCAAATGTCGATCGACAGGCGAAGAGATTAGCCAAATGTGGGACGTACGTTCCATGTAATATTATTCAGCCTTGAAACGAAGGGAATTCTGACACAGGCTACAACATGGATGAGCATTGAGGACATCAGGCCCAGGGAGATAAGCCAGTCACCAGAAGACAGATACATGCATGACTGCACTTACACGAAGTACCTGCATTGGTTAAAATCATGGAAACAGAAAGTAGGGTGATGGGGGCTGGGCCGAGAAATGGGAAGTTTTTGTTTCATGAGTGTGGAGTTTCAGCTTTACGAGGTGGAAAGAGCTTTGGAGGTGGGTGGTGCTGACGGCCGTACAACGTTATGAACTTAAAAATTGTGAATATAGTAAGTGTTACGTTATGTGTGTTTTATAGCAATAAAAAATGGGGGAAAAAAAGATGTAACATTTCCCAAACTGGAATCACAGAAATCCCCCAGATCACCACCTCTGCTCGCAGAGCCCTAATGACCACGGAGAGGCCTGGCAAGGTTTGAAATGGTGCTCGGACAGGGACACTATATCCTGACCCTAAAATCAGGCCAAAACAATTTCTCCTCCAGGCCTTCAAATGATGTCTTTAGTTCCGTTCAGAGAATGACACTAATGTATTTCATGCGTTATGGGGTGAGGGAGATATGTTCTGCACGTCACCCTGATAAACAGGGGGGTGGGGGGTGAGCGGGGAGAGACAAGTTTCCCTTCCAGAGCGAGAAGGGCTGCTCCTCTTTGGTTAGCAACTTGGCCTTCAGTTGCACTGGGGGGACAATCCTCTCCCCACAGAGTCCAGAGAGGTGGTTTAGAGAAGGCCTGTCCTTTTTCAGGAGCTGGGACTCCCCGCACTAGGAGGCCCCACAGACAATTGAAAACGCAGACCACTAAGACACGTCCCAGGGAAGAGCTACTGTGAATCCAGACGACACCACATGCTGTCTCATACCGCCAGTTCTTTAAGACCTTCTGAATACTTGGGTGTGTATTTGGGCAAAACCTACTTGGATTTTTTAGTAATCTCAGGTTTGCCGGGTAAAGGACGTCTTCCTGCACACGGGGTAGGTGGACGTAGTTGGCAAATGAGACATCCAAGGCCATCAGACAGATCCATTCATCCCTCCCCCCTTCACCTTCCTCCTCCTCACTAGCAAACACTGGGTGTGCAGACGACTCTGGAAGGCTCTGAGCGGATTCCACAGGACATAAACCCATGCTTCTTTGTGGAAGGGAGTGGAAAATTCAGAAAACAAAAGCGTGGAAACCCACAGGAAAGGCACATGTAAGTCTGTTCAGAGAAACAAAACCACACACTTCTTCCCAAGGACAAGCACTTGGAAGGAGGGGAAGAGAAAGGACGAGTGTGGGAGGTCCTTAGAGTAACCGGGGACAGAGCTCAGAATAATTGCAATGAGTCCAGCAGGGGACATTTGGTCTATCTTTGCCCCTTTGCAGAAGTGAGGTGTGGACAGGGGAGAGCCGGGTTGAGCGGCAAGCCTGTGGGGAGCACTGCAGAGGGATGAACGTGACGCGTAGACGGGAGAGCGGTGGAGACAAGGGGATTACACAGCAGGTTTCTGTGCCCAAATCAAATAACTTTAATTGCATTTAACAGAAGATTTTAGTGTACGTAACAGAGGGTCAGTTAATAAGCCAACTTACAGCCAAGAGCTGGGGTTTTATTAAATTTTAGAGGCAGTACTGAGACCGTGTGAGACATTGTCAAAAGAAATCAAGATCAAGACGAGGCCTGTTGAAGAGAATTGTTTCTGTCTCTGCCGCACTGACTAGGGCTCTGAAATATGAGAAATAGGAGAGGGTTTGAAAAGTCTCTCTGGCAGCTGGGAGGAGCTGGGCTTTGGGGAGAGAAGAACTGACCGCGAATGAGGACGCGGATGGAAGGAGCGCCAAAGCAAACAACCGAACAGACAGCCACGTGTGATGGGTTACGGACACAGAGAAACCACCCAAGGGTCCCGGGAAGCAACTGCGACCTTCCGTGGAGACCTAGAAAGGCTCGCAGGTCTCAGAGACATGGCTGGAGATTGTGGGTGGACAACACAGGCCCGATTCATTGGCTCACTCAGCGCTTACTGAGAGCCGCGCAGTGCGCCAAACAGTAAAATACAGGTGTGTGTTACAAAACAAGCCCATGTCCTCTGGGTGTTAGCCGTCTACAGGGACACACGGGCAGGTGACTGGACAGTGATAGCAGGTATCTTCAGGGCGATGACAGAGCCGAGGGCAGGATCTCAAGGAGCCTTTAGGAGCAGTGCCTTACTAGGTCGGGGATGGGGAGAAGCAAGGGTTCCTTTGGGTGCTAAGCGTGAGACCCCAGCCCTTCCTTCTGCAGGACAGTCGATGCCAGAGATTCTTCCTCTCCACCAGGGCTCCGACGCTGCTGCCCCAGGAAGGCAATGAATGCTCGGCCCTGGCAGGAACATCCCTGGGCAGTGACTTGAACACGCATTTCCTTGGGAAGCATTTTGGTACATGAATACAGACGGATAACGTCCAGCAGGCAAAGGGGTGAGCGTGGTGTGCCGAGGAAGAGACCCCGGAACCCGGGGCACAGGGCAGCACCGACGCCAAACGCTGGGCTACTGTCCCCGGCAGGTTGAGATGCAGGATGGTGTTTGCACCGGTTAATAGGCGAATATTCTAATCTTGCTGGAACCTCATGAAAGCACACGACAGGCATGATTTCATTCCCAGCCGGGTGTCTGAAAGAATCTGGGCTTCAGGGGTTCTCTCTTGCTGTGCTTTCCATTCATCAAGGGACATACCTGGTTCCACATACAGCGGATTTTCGTGGTTCCCGATCCCGCCCCTGGTGGTCCACTAACCCCCGGTGATGTGGAGAGTTCCGGATGCTGCTCCCCTCCCCCCTGGAGTTGCTTCTTCCCTCGGTGCTGCGGCCTTTCCACCTGCACCAGAGAGAAGTACAGCTCTGTTCAGAACCCACACACGCCCACCCTGCGGCCACACAGCAGGGCTCCCTCCCGGTTTCTCCTCCCCACTTTTCCTTTCTTCCTGCAGGTCTGGCTCTCTAGCAGAATTTACTAGTACAGTTTCCCAGCTGCCACCTTACTGTCCAGAAGAGCAACCCTTCATTTCTTTTCTTTCCTAACTCATTATCATCTCATTGAAAAATGGCCCAAATTTCTCTTCCTGTTCTTCTGCCTGTAATTGCACTGGATCTTTTCCATTCAGTTCTTTGTCACCTTCACAAGTATTTATTCTGTGCCCGTTCCAGAAATTACGAAGAAGAAGGGGTTGCTAGCTTACCCGGCAACAAGCACTATATCCAAAAAAGGGCTATGTGGTAAGAATAAATGGTGAAATATAGAAATGTCCAGAGATGTTGGCGGTTGCTCTATTTTTGGTTCCCTGGAGGTGGGGCTTGAGTCAAGGATTCAGGAAGACTGGTTGATTTGGGCAAAGTGGGAGTCACTGCGAGTGGCTGGGGAAGTGGGGGAGCTAAAGGAAGAGAGTCAGCAAATCGTGCATCATCAAACCTGTTTAAGCCCACAGAGTGTTCTAGGAAAAGCTGGGGGACAGACAGCCCAGGGTGATCCCATCCACCCGGGGAAGAGACCAGCAGGGTATCCGTGGATTCCTAGCAGCCGTGGTTAGAGGCATGGACATCCCTTGCACTTTGCTGTGTGCAGAGTGACCGTCCCTCCCTTTGGAAGGAGCTCTGAGTTGCTGAGATGTACACAGCATGAGAGCAGTCCGAGGACATGTGCGCTTGGACCCTGGTAAGCGCCGGCCGCACGGCTACCATGCACCAGGCCTCGGGGAGGGCTGGCCACCTTGCCTCTCCCTGCTCCTTCCTCAGCTGTTGCAGCTAGGGCAAATCGCCAGCCCTCCAGGACCACGGCTTTGTCGTGGAAAGAACCACATAGTCCTTCCACCTCTGAACTGTAGTGAAAATTCATTTAACAAGATCTATTTCTTCCTGGTCCTCTGTGCTCCTTTCCCCCAGCTCTCCGGGCTCGGTGTCTGCCACGCTTTCAGAGTCAGAATTTGTACTCCCACTCTTGGAGAACTGCAGCATTAAAAAAACGCAAGAAAACAAAACAACACAAAGAATATGAGAAAGTCTCCTCCAGAGTTAAACGTTACTCCACTCCCCTGCAGAAACATCTGCACACCCCCAGCTATCCTGGGAGCCCTTGGGTGTCCTCCAGGCTAAAGGTGTCCTTCCAGGAGATTGGTTTACCTTCTGACACCCGCTTGTCTATGGTCTCAGCCAGGTGAGTTGTGGGGCATTTTAAGAATCACGTCTTTGCGGCTGGCTGGGTGTGGCTGTGAGCCTTCGCAGTCACCACCCAGCAGGCAGTGTCTCTTCACGCCACATCCCCAAACTTACCCTGCAGGATGCAGACCGGCCGTGAAAGGGCACATTGTGCATTGCAGCACAAATGCATTTTCTGCACTGATTAACTGTGTCTACAGTCCTGAAATGGGCAGAGAGATTGCCTCGTGTTTCCCGAAGCCCCTCTGCGTTCCCCCAGGGCACCACCTGGACTGTGTTTCCAGGCTCCTCTGCATTTAGGTTTGACCAGGTGACAAAGTCCTGGCCACAGACTGCTGGGAAGCGATAGGTGCCGCTTCCAGGACTGACCCACAAATCTCCATGCCTAGGTGCCCCAAGGAGGGCAGAGCCCCAGATGGAAGGAAGCTGGGTGCCAGCTCGCAGAAACATCTGATAGGACTTCACGTGAGTGAGAATCAACTTGTCTCGGGTTAGGCCACTGAGCTCTTGGGGTCCTATCCATTGCTGCATCAGTGAGAGTCTGCAGGAAACAGATGACACTCTTCACTAAAATGATTTAGGAAGAGGCTGGAGTTTCATGACCCACTAGGAGGTTCAAATCGGCCCGATTTTATTCTAGCACTTTATTCCCTTTGCAAATTCCCTTAATGCAAGGAAACTCTTGAAACTCATCAGTAGGTTTTCACTTTTCTCGAATAATTTCTAGCTCTTACTCCTTCTTTTCAGGGCCCATTTCAATTAAATTCAGCTCTCATCCCGTGTTCGCCCATTCTGCGTGTACAGACACTAGGCCATCCACAGAAATGGGTAGCCTTAGATTGCTGACTTCACCTATTGATGCCCCAGAACAGGGAGCATCTGTGCATAGCTGTTAAATAATGCAATTAACAACCTGCCTTATGCCAGGCTCTGTGCTGAACGTGGCGCTAGGTACTTGCAATTAAAATTCAAATAAAACGTAGTCTCTCACCTTCAGGAACATGCAGTCAATAGTACACAGCGAGAGGCTGTCGGAATCTCGAGAGCCATCTTGCCCTGGGCTCAGACCCTGTGCCTCTCAGCTGCATAATGGAGAGGGAGTTACACGCATTCTTAGGGTTCTCAATCCACAAAGACTGACTATTTGGGGGGACAGCAATACTGTAATCCATGTTCGGTTGTAGAATCAAGCGAGATAAAGTGGGCCTACGCCCTCACGCACAGCACGTGTTCACTGCAGGGCAAGTATTACTTTCAATACTGCAGGGCAAGTATTTTCAATAGGTATCAACTGCCGTTCGCTGCTGGGGGGCAATACGTGGAGGTGTTGAGCCTGGCAGGGGGCACCTGGGCAGCCTGGGGCTCAGGTAGCATCCTGAGGGAAGTGGTGACTGTGTCGAGTTCAGGAGGTAAGCATGAGTTAGCTGGAGGGAGAAACAGGGATGAGAGAGGTTATCCCTTTACAAAGGACAAGGAGAGGACATGAAATTCCCAGAGGCCACCGTGGTGCCCGTCACACCTCACTTGAGAAAGATCTGAGTAGATGTCACCTTAAGTGGGTCACAGTGTCCCCAAACACTGAGATGATGCTGAAGGGTAAAGAACACAGTAGGAAGACTGATGTTGAGTGAACAGTCCAGAGCCTTCGGAGGGCAGAACTTTCCTTTGCAGGTCTGAGTTGCTTCTGCTTGCATTTAGCTCATGGGAAGTTAAGGCTGGACAAGGGTGGGCAGAGCCTTCCAAAGCTCGGTCTGCTTCCGGGGACCCAAGGCTACCTCAGCAAGAATAAGTGGGCTCTGTGGCAGTGGGGCGGAAGGAATAACAGTAATGGTAGCGACTCTAGCAACAATAATAAAATCAGCTAATACTGGGCAAGCCCCACCAGTGGGCACCACGTTCTGGCTGCACTTCAACTGCTTTAATGTGCGTTATCTTACTGGTTCTACCATGGTCTCTATTTTACTGTTGTACCTTTTTATAGTTTGCAGTTGGGGCTTAGTGATGACACAATTTGCCCAACCTCATGCAATTGCTAACAGCAAGATTCATGTCCAGGACACAGTCACCAAACACGGTTGCCCACCACTCTGTCTATGCAGACCGTGGCGGGGGGACAGGGTGCTTTCACCCGGTGGTGTCTGGGAATCACCACACTGATGGAGAAGGCATTGAAGCCTTCAGAACATTCTGAAATCCCAGCCAAACTTCCAGCCCTCCCAACAGCCCATCACCACCAGCAAAACCACTGTGGCTGAGGGCGATCGCACGCGAAGAGGGGCCCTCATCTGGAAACGGATTTATTAATTCAGCCACTTTGCAAACGTTCCTTGAATGCTTTTGACACTCTAGACTCCATGCCGGGGATCAGGACCCAGAAGGACCCCCGCCCTCCAGGAGCTCACAGTGCAGTGTGTCCAGCTGCCTAAGCTCCCTGGCGCCTGGGGCACTGAATGTGGCAGGCGGAGGAACCTCCCGAAACCACCACAGGCTCTCTCGGGGGCTCATGAAAAGCTGTCCAGGCATCTGTCCCAGGAGCGAACTAGTATCACAGGCGCTAGGATCTAACTGGAATTATTCGCGACACCTGCTAGCAGCCCGTGAGGGGAGAGGGGGACCCACACCATCACGGACCCCCTCCTCCCCCTCAGAAGACAGTAAAGAGGCAGGACACGCGTGGACAAAGGGGGAGGGCAGAGCGATCCAGGAGAAGGGAAGGGGAGGTCAGGGTGGAAAGTTGACACCACGGCAGGCACAGGGCCCTGTCCATGGCGAGGTTAGCTTGCTTTTTAAATCCAGCAACGGAAAATGAAGAGAGATTTCATGGAAGATTTACATCCTCATCCCTTTGAAGCTGGAGGCCCTTTTTGCGACCGACAATGATTCCATTGGCCCGAGTGGCAGACCGGAGATCCGTGACTTCAGCCCCTGCCTGGGCCGCCTCGCTCCCTGCGCCATCACTCCGCTTGTGCCCTGGGGCCGGGAAAGCCACGCCTGGGGGCTGGGGGGCAATCACCCCCTCTGAGCAGCCTGTGGCTCCAGGACTGGGGTGCCACCAGCTCTTTGTCGCCTCCAGCCCCCAGTGCAGGAACAGACATTCTTTCCTGCGAGGAAACGCCACACCCCTGCTCCGGAGCTTCTCCCACGGTTGTTGAAAGCAGTTTCCAGCAAAACTAGCCTTTTTTTTTTTTATTACCTTTTTTCTTCGTGTTTGTTTGTTGTTAGGAAAATACATGCCCGAAATGTGACACTGGATTTCAAGGGCCTCCATCCGCTGCCTTGCCGGGGTCCCCACGGAGAGCCCCAGACGTGCAGTCACAGCTAGAGTGGCAAGCTCCGATGAAAAGCCCCCAAAAGCGCCTTTCTGGATGCTTCCTTCTGATTCCGGTCTGTGTGGAAACAGCTCCTGGAGACCCCCCATGAGACAGACTGTGAAACCTTACTTTTTCCCTGATTCATCTCGGTACCACGTCCTTGAAGCAACCCGTCCCTCCCCTCCGCTCCGCTGACACCTCTCCCTCGATTTCAGTGCAGCTAGAGGTGTGGTACACATGCGACTTCTCTCGTCTGGACACTCACGGGGATCTGTGTGCAGCTGTGCAGCCCGTGAGCCAGGTGACTGCCAGGACCCTAAATCGGAAGCATTCGCAGGAGAAGGGGCTCCGGCATGGGTCTTACCTATATTGAGAGCTGACCTCGTTCTCCTCTACAACCCCAGGCGCTGGGAGGGAAGGAGGAGGAAGCTGGTGTAATTGCCCAGATCAATGGTGGTCTCAGAAGCAGGGCCTGAAGGACTCCGTGGGGACAATAAATCAGGATGTGACCTGCAACGAAAACTAGTATTGCCCCAAGGAAGTTAAGAGTAAAATCCAATACAAGTAAAGGCTTAAATGAATAATCTGATCACCAAATAGAGATGTGACCAAATTAATAATAACTCAAACAATAGTAAAATCAATAATAAAAAATAAAAACAAGATGAGTAATAGAAAAATCGCTATCAGAAATTAAAACATTCTGAGAGCCAACAGGATAGAGTGGGCGCACTCCGGACACACATTCATCGTGCCGTTTTCCCATCTTGGCCGCTGAGCCACTCCATCCGGGACATGTCCAGCCATAGTTGAGATGCTGAGCTCTGGAGACGAGCTGTGCGACCTCAGGAAAGCTACCTCATCTGGGCTTCGGGCTGCTCAGCAGGGTAAAGCTAGAGCCCATCTTTCAGAGTTGCAAGGATTGTCAAGGGAATGGGCGCCAAGCGCTTGGTGGTACTGTGAGTGGATTCCTTCTTTGTCTTTCTCATCCTACTTCCCAGAGAACGTCACAGCATCCCAGTCAGACCCGGGAACTGCTGCCAGCCCTGCCTCCTCTGACTTGGGGGAGCACAGCTAAATGCTGGGATGCATGCACCCCAGTCCTTCTGAGATCCTGTGTTCTGGATGCTCCTTGGGAAGCCCTTAGGGCTTCAAGGCGCAGGGGGGCACGGTGCACAGGCTCAGACTGCCCTTTACCCCTCCTGACCTGGACAGGTGCTTTGCTGCTCTGTGCCTCAGTGTCCCCTCTGCACAGTGGGCCAGGATAACATGAAGGTGGTGAAGAGGACATGGGGTTTGGGACAGATAGCTCCTTCAAGAATAGTTGCCTGCAAGTAGAATCCTTGACTAAGCTCCAGGGCAAATTCAACAAAAATGTTCCCAGTCCTTCCAGCTCCCTATGTGATTCCTTCACCCCCATCCCCTCTCCTCCAGCACTGAGGACGAGGCCCAGAGTCAGGCCCAGGCCAAAGGGCAAATCCACGGTTTCGAGGTCTCAGGTGTGTCCTAGTTTCCTTTGTCGACTGTAGTGGGTATTTCAGGAAAATTGTTGGAGCCCCTTGAGACGCCCATGACTCCAAGCACCCAGGATAGGCCTCACGCTTCTCCCCTTCAAGTCTCAGGTGGGATCTCCTGTGACCTGCATGTCCCCTCAGTCCTTTTCCTGACCTGGATTGCTTGTTCACAGATGGCCCAGTATATTTGGTTGGGTCCCCTTCCTATCAAACAGCCTTGGTCCACTTAGTGAACAGGTCTGGTGTGCCCCGCCTGCAGGTCCAGGAGGGATCATGGCCTAAGGATTTTGTCTCCATGACCCTCTTCTCTTCAGTCATCCTATTTTCCTTGCTTGGAGGTCATTCCATGCCGCAAGGCTCTGTCCTTCTAGGATTGAGATTCTTCCCCATGCATTAACCTGTTTTTGTCAGTGTTTGGATCCTCAGGGGCTGCCATGATTGATTAATGCGATAAATATGAAAGCAGTTTGGTTCCTTTGAGAACGCAGCTGATGTGGGGGTCTTCCTCTCCCTGAAAGGAAAGCTACCTTGCATAACCACATGTCCAATTGCAGTTCTAAACAGGAAAGTGCTAGACTGAATAACCAAACATCAGAAAAATAAACATCTCAAAATGTAGCCTATCTGATAACGAGTACAATTCCCGTTTATGAAACTGAGACACTCAGAGAATATTCCCACCTTTAAACCATGGAAAATCTGACTCTACGCCATCTGTATTGTACGTGGCTTCTGGATCTTGGCAGCAGAAAGCCATTTCCAGCTTTGCACCTAATTTGAAGAGTCATTCTATTACCCCCTCACCTCTCACTCCCTTCAAATGACTTTTCAGAAAACATGAAGGAACCTAGAGTTTTGGTTTTTGCTAAAACAATCGTCAACTTTCTTAGCTATCCCTCCGTGTCGTTCCATAAAGGACTCAGAACTCGGAGCCACTTGCAAGGCATCAGAGGAGAGTGGGTTACGAGTAACACGGGAAGCCCGCTCCCCGTCTCCTCACTACGATCTCTAAGTAGAGCGCGGAGGCTGCCCTCAGCTAAGGATTAGGAAGGGACCGGGGAGGACTGAGTTTGTGAGGCTGAGGCAGTGCCAGGGGAAGGCTGAGCTGTCTGATGGCCGCAAAAGCCACGTGCTGAAATGCCAGGGGTCGCATTTCTGGTATGCAGGAAGGAAGTGGGTCCCCTGCCACAGGGGGATGGCAATAAACACTTGCTTCTTGCTGGATGGAAGGTGGTAAATACGGCAGCACCTTGGTGCGCCCATGCCCCCGTCACGTGGAGGGGACCGTGTTGAGCTGTGAAACTCAAGAATTGTGTTTTATTTGTGGCTTTGTGGTGGGACCTTGTTCACGTTATTGAGTCTCCCCGTATTTTCACTCCAGTTAATGAACTCTACCCTGTTGCTTCTTAGAAGAGCTTTGGTCCAGGGACAAGCAGGGGGCAGCCTCAGTTGTGAGGTCAGAGACACCCCGTTGTCTTCAAGTGTGATTCAAGACACGTGTCGATGTGTGTCCACTAACACCTGCATGATAACCTGTCCTGGTGAGCAGGGTAATCCAAAGTCCACTTTCTCCATCATTCTTGATCCCACCAATTGTTTCTTCCCATTTCTTTCAGTCGTGTGGAAACTCTGTTCTTCAACTGAGATGCTCAGATGAATGAGAACAGGGCTCAGTCAGCCCCTGGGGCTGACGTTCTTTGATTTCTGTTGGCCGCTTATCAATCTGTAAATATATGATGTGTGTGATAATATTTGTCTTAAAGTACTGTATTGAAGAGTGTGGTGGTGTTTGTCAAAACGGTTTACAAGTGCACGGTGATTCAGTACTGGAGTCAACGGATACATCATTGTATCTTTCACATGACTTTCAACCTTTCACAAACAACCCTTCCCTGAAGGCAGACAAATCACCGTCTGTTTTATGATCATAGAATTCTTTACCGAGGAAAAATAACCAATAGCCTTGTACAGAGTTTTCCATGAAGCTGTACTATAATTCCACCGGAGTTTGGTTAAATGCGAAGGACTAGGCCCACCTCCCGAAATCCACCTTTTTTTTCTTTCTTTCTTTTTTTTTTTTTTTTAGTAATATATCTAATGAGAGGAGAGCTTCGCTTTGTCTGATTCTTTCCTCTCTCATTCTTCATTTTAGTAGGCAGGAAAACATGGCTAATATGCAGCAGAGTTATAGTACATAGGATTTTTATATTAGAGATTATTGGAAATATGGCTATGTACTCGTGACGGTTAGTTTTATGTGTCAACTTCTTTGGGATATGGGATGCTCAGATATTTGTCCAACATTATTCTGGAAGGGTCTGTGAGGGTGTTGTGGATGAGATTAACATTTAAGTCACTGGGGGCGCCTGGGTGACTCAGTTGTTAAGCATCTGCCTTCAGCTCAGGTCGTGATCCCAGGGTCCTGGGATTGAGCCCTGCATTGGGCTCCCTGCTCAGTGGGAAGCCTGCTTCTCCCTCTCCCACTCCCCCTGCTTGTGTTCCCTGTCTCGCTGTGTCTCTCTCTGTCAAATAAATAAAATCTTAAAAAAAAAAAAACCAAAACATTTAAGTCACTGAACTTTGAGTAAAGCAGGTTGCCCTCCATATTGTGGGTGGGCCTCATCTGATCAGTTGAAGGCCTGCATAGAAGGAAAAGATTGTCCTCCCCTGAGCAAGAGTGACTCCTCCAGCAGACGGCCTCTGCACTTCACCAACAACCCTGACTCTTCCTGGTTCTACAACTGCCTTAGAGCAGGAACTTTGGCTCTCCTGTCTCTAGCCTATTAGGCTTCAAGCTGGAACTCTGGCTCCAGCTTTTCCTGGGTCTCCAGCCTGCCCGCCCACACTGCAGATTTTGGACCTGCCAGTTTCCATGAACCCATCAGCCAGTTCCTAACTAACTACTTAATTAATTACATTATTTATGTATGTTATATATTAAAAATATAAAAATATATATTATTTATATATAACATATTAAAATACACAATATTATTTTTATATAACATATATTAAAATATATGTAATATTATATATATTTATATATAACATATTGTATTACAAATACATACACACACATACACACACACACCCCTTATTTGTGCTGTTTCTCTGGAGACCACTGACTAACTCACACCCTCCCCAGCGGAAAAACATCACAAAACACTATGTATTCGTATCCATCAGTAACTCCCGTGTGCCTCATGGCCTGTGTAATCCAGCAGCCCTTACGAAATGCAGTGATAGGCCTGGTGCGTCATGACTGAAGTAACAGAGCAGCAGAGGAAGATAAAGGCAGAGAAATATGAACAGGATGACATCTTAGCATATTTCTAAGGTCAGTAAGTGCATAGAAAGTAGGTCAGTGCGAATGTTGATTTTATAGATTTCCATGGCATCTAGGATGTGTTTTCTTTTTTAAAAATCATGCATTTATAAAAGAAAGTTAATGTTGGATTTTGGCTTCTTAACATCTCAAACAATGAGCTTTCTGACGCTATGCACTTAAAGCAAACAAAATAAAGGAAAACGGTCTAGTTTTAAATGTTTCTAGAGGCTCCTGGCAGATGGAGTTTAAAGAGGATTATATGTTCAGTGACCAAATTCTGATCCAGAACTAGAAAAATAGCATAAGAAGCACACTGAGACAACATATAAATATAACACATATTCACATGGATACATACGTGTACATGTGACTTTCCCACAAGTATTTCCTATGTATATGTATACGGCACAAACACACCTGGCTATGGATGTCTAGCTCGGAGTGCGATGTGGCTGATTCCATGGAATCTTCCATCGTTTGTGCAGGGTTGTTGCTCAGTAAGTATTTATTGAGAAGAGTTTCTATGTATTTCCACATTTTTCAAGTATTTTTACTTTAAGTATTAGGAAATGAGATTTAAACTGTTTTGCAAAATATGCTAAATGCTATAAAATCTATCTTGGATTTGCTTAGGATAGCTGGGTTTAGTAGGGATTTAATCTGAGGGGCGTCCTTGACCCCGCGTGGTGGGCTTGAGTCTGGCCCACTGCACAACCAGAGAGAACGAAGCAGAGGACAGAACGCTCACTCAGGCCAGCTCCGGGGATGGGAAGGCACCGCCCACATGCTGTTTCTGTGATGGGAGCCAGTGAGGCCACGTCCTTATCTGAGGCTGGGGAGTTGCCACAGGGCTGGGGTAGGAGCAGGACTGGCTGCTAGATAGGCCCCAATGGGGCCGATCCCCTTGCCCCCAGAAAACCAAACCCCCTTTGTATGACACTTTTAGAAGGAGTACCAGTGGGAGGCCTGCTGGCAAGGGAGATAAAGTCATTACGTTCATTGCCAAGTACGTTTCTTTTCCATTAATGTAAACTGATGGCCAGTCACTGCTGGAGACCATCCAGAGAACTTGCCAAGATAATAGCTGTTCCCAGGCATGTCCTCCTACTGCTTCACCCTCCCAGTCACAGACAATGGGTCAGTTAAATAAAAAGTCTTGTCTATAAGATTTTCATTGGGAGAGCATTACATTTATAGATCAGTTTAGGGGAAATTGCTGTTTTTCTGATACTGAATTTTCTAATGTATTAATCTGATATATCTCTCTACTTCTTTATATCTATCAAACTAGTTAGCTTAGCTAGTATGTTATGTTAGGGGTTTTGACCTATGTTTATGAAACAACTGATCTGTAATTTTCCTTTCTTGAAATGTCCTTTTTAGGTTTTATTATCAAGTTTAGCCTAACCTTCTACATTGATTGGATATTGTTTTCCCTTTTCCTCTTCTCTGGAAAATTCTGTGCAAAGTTGGTGTTATTACACTTTAAATGCTTTTAGAATATACTGATGAAGTCAGCTGGGCCTTGAGTTCTTTTAGAGGAGGTTTTAATTATGGATTAAATGATAGAGGACGATTCTTATTTCTGTTTCTTGTGTTATCTCTTATAAATTGTGTGTTTTTAAAAAACTTATACCAATATATTTGTAAATCTATTTTACACGGACAAAAATGTTACTATAATGTTTTGTTGTTGTTCAACCTTGAGACAAGCCAATTTTTTCTTGCTTGTTATTGGTTTGCTCTCTGGAATCTTTGAAAACATCAGTCCTACTCTGCTCTGCCCTTACTCCTTGACCACACCACACCACTTCAGAGATCCCTACTGAGGATCTTAAAGCTATGCCTACTTTGGGGCCCGTCTACTCTTTTCCACCATTTCTGTTCCTTGGGTTCCAATCACCAGTGCACTTTTACAGTCAGAAAATGTCTTGAGGCAAAACACTATCCTGAGGGTTGGGGTTACTCCTGTTTTTTCTTCCTTTCTCTGATCTTGTCTTCTGATGTCCTCAAAGTCTAAGAAGGTCTCCAATGTCTTTCAGGAGACTCTAAAGTATCCTCAGTTTACTCATGAGAACGAGGAAGAACCCTTGAATGACCCAACTATCTCATGCTATGTAGGTACTCTGTCACCGCAGTAAGCTACCATCTTTGGAATCATCGCACTGTCACCATTATGCCATTTTCCCATCCGCAGAGCGTGAAGAAAGAAATATATTTAGTTACTCCACAATCAAGGAATTCAGGGTAAATTAAATGTGTTTATTTGTTTCAAACATACGCATTTAGTGGGATTTATGAATAGATAGAGGTTAGGATGAATCTGGAATACAGTTGGGGGTCAAAGTAAAAAACAAAAAAAAATTATAGAAAATTCTGTGATTTGGAGCCTGGACATGGGGATTTCGTAAAGTCCGTGTCAAAATTGAGAGAGTGTTTTCCTCTAATTTGTACTTAGCAGCATTAATAATCTAAAAAGCGCTTTGATATTTAGAAAGCGAAAAGGAGGGAGCCCAACAGGATGCAAATTGCCGTATTCACCCAGTCACATGGCACTTACCCCCCTCACAATGACGATATTCACATTTTTACATGTCTGCCTGCTTTTCATGTTCCAAAGTGGCAATTTACTTCTCTGGCAAGATGAGTGTTTTGGGTAGTGTAAATGGTAATGTAGGATGAGAATAAAGAAAAACTGCCAATCATGGCCTTCCAGAATTTAAAATGAAGACCACCTCTCACATGGGTGACAAAGCTTTTAAAGAAATTTCCAGTATAGGGGTGCCCGGGTGGCACAGCGGTTAAGCGTCTGCCTTCAGCTCAGGGCGTGATCCCGGCGATCTGGGATCGAGCCCCACATCAGGCTCCTCCGCTATGAGCCTGCTTCTTCCTCTCCCACTCCCCCTGCTTGTGTTCCCTCTCTCGCTGGCTGTCTCTATCTCTGTCAAATAAATAAATAAAATCTTAAAAAAAAAAAAGAAATTTCCAGTATACAACGGCTGTTTTGAGGGAACAAGCTAGTGAACCACCAATGTACCATGAAGTAGACCCTTGAGAACAAGTTCTATTGACGAGGAATAAGAAGAGTTTTCTCACTTCCTGGTCATTCCACGCTATTCAAATACGCTTCCTTCCCAGTCTCTCCAAAGTCAACAATGATCTCCGAGTCACAGGTCCCACTCATACCATTTGACCCCTGCAGCACTGGGCTTGAGTGAACAGTGTCTCCTTCTTAGACACACACCCCTACTTGGCAGCTCCTTTACAACCTTTTTTGCTGGCTTGTCCTCCCCTACCAGGCTTCTAAATGTTGAAATGCCTCTGGGGTTAGCCCTCCACCCTCTGATATTGTCTCTGCAATTCTTGCTTAAATGAGTTCATCTAGCTCACTGACTTTAAATATCACCTAACTGTCAATCACTCCTGTGTTTCTGAGTCCTGTCTGGACCTTGTCTCTGAGCTCCAGACTCAGTTATCTGGCTCGAGCTATAATGAAATAGTTAGACTTGCAATAATCACCGGGCACTTAGAGTGTTTCAGACATGATGCCCCTGAGAACCCACAGAAGGACCTGGATGTTGGACGCATCTTTCTAGGACTTGCTATGGTTTTTACTGAGCTCTGTTTCTTCCCTGAAGCCTCAACACACCTTCAGATGGATGACTGTGGTGGTGGCTGCTTGCTGTTCACCAAAACCCATCTCCTTCCTTGGTGGCATATAACACATCTATAATGTCCAGCCTTGTGGACGGTTAAATGTGGCCCACGACTGGGTTCTGTCCAACAGATGGACAGCAGAGGGGACAGAGCGCAAAAGTGTAAGACAGCACTGTGCTCTTGTATAGGTAAGGCTCAGCAACCATCTCCTTCATCCAGTGAGTAGTTATGGGGATTGCAATAAACAACTATGCTAGTTGGTTCCTTGACAGGGCACCAGCATCTAAAAGGAACCAATTTATTCCTTGGAAGCAGCTTACTTGCTAGGATAATCTATTTGACTACAAGGTATCCCTGAAGCTTCTGTGTTGAATAGAGAATGCATAGAGGGAAAATAAAATAAAACATCACCTGAGGGTTTTGTTATCACAATATATCTGCAGCAAATTGCTTTGTGGAGAAAATTGGAAAGGTGTAGTCAAAAAAAAGTACAAGTGACTGTTTTACATTGAGGATAACAATCTGGGCTCTGCTGCTTCCCGGCTTCATGCACTTTGTCCCTTCTTTACTGTGTCTGAGCCACCGGTCTCTCCACTGCCCACCCTGACAGTGTTGTAGAGTCTGTTTAGAAAAACTGCTCATTTCTTCTCTCATGCACTCAATGTCCCCACCACCCCCTCTCCAACACCTTGCTATTCGGATAATCGTTATGACAAATTTTCAAATACTTCATCTTGGCTTGTATACCCCTGAAAGATAACTTGAAGCAAAAACAATATTTTCAGTACTGGTTTATTTGAAAATATACAAGAGTCCTGCATTAAATTCTTCCCTGGGGAAAAAAAAACCAGCATTATTTGAGAATGAGGCCTCCCAAATTTGCCCTCTTTCATGACACAGATCATTATAATTGAAGGCTGGGTTGTTTTTGTCCAAAATTACATAAAAAGACAAACAAGGCCAAGAGCCCTTGACACACATAAAAATCATTACATGTTCTTCTCCTCTTACATGATTCAGGTAATCTGAACAACACAAAGGCAAAAAAAAAAAGCATCTCAGAAGTTAATGGGAGTTCAAGACGGCACGCCCCAGCTGGGGACATCAGTGGCCCCTGATGTCTCTGGCCAGGAAAGTGCAGTGCAGACATGGGCATGTGGGTGGAAGGCATGGGGGTGGGCGGTATGTACTTTGAAAGGGTGTGGGCGTTGGACCCAGCAAGGGACACACATGACAAATATTTGAATTTGACATCAATGTCCCATCTACCTCCTGCGTCTTCATCATCCTCTGGTATTAATTACTAAATTCTCACATGCAGAGGGGTCATACTCATCAGGGTCATTTTCACCAAAATCTATGTGTCCGTTTTCCTCTGAACAAAGGTCAAGTGGGCTCATGGGTATAGAGATTTAGGGGACAGAAACACTGCTCCACTTGTGATGTAAATAAAATGCCAGGTGGTCACAGAATCCAAAAGTGTGGGACCCCGCCACACCCCAGCATCCGCCTCTGTAACTTTTGCACTTTGGTGGTTGGAGGGGCAAAGGTGTGGACATGGGTGGGGCAACCAGACATCCTGGTACCTTGTGCCTGGCAGAAACATGGGATTAACTGCACAAACTCACACAAGACCAAGGAGACCTGCATGAAACAGAGAGAAAGAGCTCTATTCTGAGGGTGTGTCATAAGATAAGCTCTCAGACCTGGGTCCCATCAGCCTGCATATGCCTGGTCATGTCTCAGCTGTGAGGGCCTGGACAAGTTGCTGAACATCTTTGAGTTTCACTCTGTTCATCTTCAAAATGGGGACAATAGGGCTTTCTCCAGAAGATTGTGACATGGCCCAGCAAGCAAAACATTCTTAGACAGGTCCTAACATATGATGTGAGCTTGAATTACACACACACACACACACACACACACACACACACACACACACAAGTGTTATCCCATCTTTTCTGTGGGCCAGGAGTCTGGGCCCAGCTCACCTGGGACCTCTGTCAGGCCTCACAGGCTGCAGATAAGTACACAGCTGCGTTCTCATCTGAGGGTTCGACTGGGGAAGCCTCTGCTTCCCAGCACCTTGGGTGATGGCAGATTTCAGCTCCTTGCAGCTGGCAGGCTGGGAGCTTCAGGTTTTTCTGAGCATTGTCTGGATCCCGCCCTCCATTCCTAGAGCCCACCTGCAGTTCTTTGTCTTGTGTCCCTCCCCACAGACAGGTCACAATGCGGCTGTTTGCTTCTTCAGGTCTAGCAAGACATTGAGGGCAAGTCAGCTAGCAGGACCATGTACATATACGATGCAATCATGGGAGGAACCTGCCCATCACCTGAGCCCTATCCTATGGCTAGAAGTGAGTCACAGGTCCCTCCCACACACACAGGGGATTACACAAAGGCGTGAGCACCAGGAAACAGGGACCGGGGTCCCACCTTACAGCCTGCCCACCATCACATGTGCTCATTAAAGGGTGGCCTTTGCTGTTGTTATTTGTATTATTATTATTTCAAACGTCTGAGTTGATATTGCACCACGTGATGCAGTTACCTAGTCACATGTTAGAAGTGTGGCCAGAAAATGCTCGCATCCTACACGTTGCCAAAACTCCCTGGCAAGTTCTATCAGAGAAAGGCTATGTGCATAAGTGTGAACATGGTCCAGTAACATGTACAATGTATACAATTAATATAGAGTATTCAGCCCCAAGAGTTCCAAACATAGTTCAATAAAATGTTTTCTGAAGGTCAAAGTATGTATCCAGCATAGGAATTAATAAAAACCATTTACTTATATAATCTATATATGTCTTGTATGTATTTATGTATACATTATTACATGAATTTCACAGATATAAAAAGAAAACTGCTGAGCACCAAATGTACTTAGATGGTAGGAGTGAGAAGCAGGAGCTGCCCTGACCCCCAATCAGCACTGAGAGGAGGGTCCGCTGACCTAGGTGAGGCTAACTTACCCAGATGATCTTCCTCCAAACCCACTAGTCGTTTCCATCAATCCCAGCTGTGGGCAACAAGCAGGTGCCGAAGGAAAGGGTCACTCAGGTTTCCAGGACGGTAGAAATAAGGGACTTGCTGTGGCTTCTCTGCCACTGACTTTTCCTGGCGAAAGTCAGATTTTACACACACAGGGACATCCTCCTGAGAAAAGGGGGTGATCAGTCCTGGGGCTCTTTCCTCAGGGCCAGACGAGCCTCCTATCTGGGAACGTAGGAATGCAGAGGGACGTTCCAGGATCCAGCCCAGCAAACCAGTCATCCCAACATCTCCCGACACATAAATGTTTCCAAACATCACAAAATAACATTGCTTTAATCTTGAAGTGTCATCTGGCCCCTCATGAGGGGAGAGGGGACATGAGTGGTCCTAAAGTGGGACAGAGTAGTAGATAAAAGTAAGAGGGTGGGCAGGTCAAGAGGGTGGGCAGGACGAGGTGTGGGTGCGGGATTCCCCTCTCACTAGCTGCATGAGGCCAGTCACTTACCCTGATGAATTTAATTTACTTGCCTGTAAAAAGCTAATAGTGCCCACTTACAGGATATTTGTAAGATTAAATGACTGCAGGAAGCAAAGTGATAGATGCCTTTGTATAAATAAAATATCATATTCGTGTATATATAGAAACATAGATATCTATGAATTTATTGAGATATATGGATGTGTACATAAATAAATATATATATATACTTAATATCTATATAAATAAATACACACACGTATGGGGTATGTGCAAGTGCACATATAGAAGATATGCATATGTGTATATAACACATCAGAGTGGATGTCTGTGTGCAAATATATATGTGCATAATTGAGATTTATGTGTTTGTGTATACAGTGAAATTTGTGAATGTACAGGGATATATCTCTGTATACATAGAAATATAGTTTATATATATATATGGAGATACATGTATATATGGTAATATTTGCCCGTATATAAACGATAAAGATGTAAGAATAATTATAACATAGGTACAGATACAGATACAGATCCTATAGATTTGTACGTTTGTAGATATGGGAGCTTATGGCTGCCTGTGTACACATACACGCATGTGTCTATATGGGATATGCATATGTGTATACATGGGGATGTAAGCCCGGGTCTACATGGGAATATAGCCTGTTGTCTCTGGAGATAGAGGAGATGTATGCATGTGTTTACATGGGATACATGCATGTGCGTATATCTCTGTACGTATGGCACTAGAGATCTGGGACGTATGCATACATGGGGAGGTTTGCCTTTGTTCATAGCGAGCATGTATAAGTTCACACAAGTGTCCCATAATGGCTATTACCATTGAACTTGGACCTGCCTTGCAGAAAATGGTACTCTGTTAGACAAGCAAGGGACTACATTAATTCACATTTGAGATGGCTCCGTGTTAACTTTGTGGCTATATCTGAAATTGAAAATAAGACTATAAACAGAACAAATGGGTAGGTTGTTGAAGTTGTTGGTAATGAAATGTGGGGCTGACCTAAGGCCATGGGAGTTTAAGTGGAGGGGACGGCACACACTAGGGAGCCCCTGTAAGTACCTCAAAAGTGAAAGCAATAAGCAGTAAGTGTTTGATGTGGGAGAGGGGGAGGGAGGTCAAGCAAGGTGTCTGGGTCCCCGGGAGAGATGGGCTGTATGGCCAGGGATGGCCTGGGGAGAGGCGCAGGCAGGTTGGAATGGGTCCCGCCTGAGATGTGCATCCGAAAGCTGAGCCTGGGGCTCCTGGCGGTCTGTGATGGAGGCCACACTGACATTCACCGCGGGGAGCAGGACAGTGTGGTGGCTGTGGTACAGGCTGTGGACTCCTGTAATGTGGCTCTGATGCCTCCCTCCTCCCTGGGCTACCTGCAGGACCTGAGCATGGCTTTAACCTCTCTCTTCTCCAAGTTCCAATTTGTAAAGTGATGAAAAGAAGGGGGTCGTTATGAAGGTTGATTTATGAGTTGACCCAGCTAAAGCTTCTAGAACAGGGGCTGGCACAAAGAGAGCTCAATTATGTTAATGACAGCCAACATGTAGGTAATGCTCCTTCAGTTCTAGCCCGAATCAGCTCTCAAGCATACCTGTGATTTTTCCTTGTGGGGTTAAAGGCATGAAGAATTTGCACTGGGACGCAGAAGTCAGTGAGAAGAGCAAAAGCAAAAGGAAGAAACAAGGGATAAGTCCATTGCGTGGAAGGGAGATAGTGTAAGAAATCTGCAAGGAGAAACTGAGGCAGATTAGTGAGGGGACAGAGATCAGGCAGAAGAGGGGGCCAGAGGGGAGCATCATACTGTCACAAGAGACCCCGGCCTCAGCCTCAGATGTGCCATGACCAAGTAACATGCTTGCAAATCCTATCGAATGCAGATTCTGATTCCGTTAGTCTGGGGTCTGGCTCGAGTGCCTCTCTCACAAGCTCCCAGGAGGCGCGAACGTGGCCGGTCTGCAGACCTCCCCTTGAGGAGCAAGGATCAAATACTGGTGGCTGCTCTTTGTGCTGCTTTGTTTTACCTTAATAAAGAATAAGTCACACACCACTCAGGTAGCATCTATTTCTATATACGGTGCTCATCTCTCTCCACCAGCAGGTAGGATCCCCAAGGGACTGCCCTTGCTCGTCTCTGCTCCTGGCTCAGGACTTAACTAAAGAGCTCCCCCTTCAGCACCTTGCTTTCTCTGGAGGCGTCCTAGAGAACTCAGGCACATCAAACACGCTACTCTAAACATGGCCTTAAATACCATTCTAGGTGGGGTCTTTACTGGGCTTCCGTCGCTAACCGCAGAGCCTGGAATTCCAGGTCTCAGAAACTGTAAACTGAATCCAAAAGTCCCAGGGGCTTTGGAGGTGGAAAAGTCAAGTATGTGCCTTCTGCCTTTTAATTCCATTCTCGAAGCCTCTACAGCATACACTAACTACATCGCCAGGTACCAGATTCCTGGCAGGACATAAATTATGAATGTAAAAGTCATAAAGGGAAATTTATAGATGGCTTCTGTTGCACTTAAAATTAGCATTTGAAAATTGCATCACATTCTGATTCCACCACGGGATCAATCAATTGCTTCCTGCCTGAATTTGCTCTCCTCGGTGCCACAGGCTGTTGCTTTCGGGGGAATGCACGCGACAATTTGTCCATCGCCTCTTGCAAGAGACCCAAGTTTTAGATGCCTGATGCATCTTGGGTCACAGACAGGAGGCTAGGAGCTGGCTTTGTGATGGGGCCCGGGAGTAAAGAGGTAATGAATTGTCACTGGAGCTCTACAGAAGGACTGAGTCAGAATCTGATGTCCTTCTTTGTGACGCCCTCCTAAATGGGATGGTTCAGGATACCTCCTGATCCCCCCGTTTTGCCTGGACTATAATTAATCACGTCCTGAGGACAGAAAATCTAGATCCCACTTATTCTAAATTTATGTAGTTAAAACCCACATAAATCCTAATACTACAGATTTAAAATTGGATGCCAGTGGTATAAATAGGAAGTGGTACAAAGCATCATATGGTTTATAGGAAAATCTTCTCAAGAATTCTGATGTTTGCGTTTGCATGGGTACAGCAACTGACTGTTCCCCTTTGACTTTTCATATCTGAGAGTCTTAGTGAAAATCAAGTCTGATTTACCCTACTTCTATCAGCCAGACGGATGAAGGGGAGGACTTTTATTCCAGGCAGAGCCCTGAATAAGCATAAGATGTCCAGAAGAACTGAATTCAAGGTGTCGGCAGGGTGTGGACCATGAATGATGGCATCCACACCCCCAGAACCAAAGCCAAAAAGCAAGCCAGCACTGATTTGTAGGGTGGGGAGGGATGCCATCGGGACAACCCAGATGACGGTCCCTCGTCCCAGAAGCTCTGACCGCGGGCAGCAATGAAGAAGCCCTGTCTGCTGTTGTCTCTGTCTCCCTTCTGGCCCTCAGACTTCCCTGCTCATGCACCCAACGGCCTGGGCTCTGCTCACCCCACCCGACCTGCAGGGTCACGGAGAGGAAGACACCATTCAATGTTATGGTAATGCAGTCATGAGTTACAGGAAAGTGCGTTTCTCTCTTTCCTCCTGGTTCCCATCCCTCCACTGTCAGAACTCTCTCTCCACGTTCAGCACCTCTGTTTACTTCTCAGTCCACTGCCAGCTTTTAACTCCATCGTGACACTCAGGTGGCCTCCAGCAAAGTCACGGAGGACTTGTAGCTGTCAACCCCTGGGTGAGCTCTCCGTTCTGTGCTTGCTGCTTCTTTGCTAGAGTGGACGCTGCTCAACGTTCTGTCCTGCTTGGAATTCTTGGCCTTTGTCACTTCTGGGACTCGGCGCTCTACTCTTCTTTGTGCCTACCAGCCCTTTGATCTTGGCTTCCCTGTGAGCGCCTCTTCTCCTTGAAAATTTAAATGGTGGCATTCCCT
This sequence comes from Ursus maritimus, assembly GCF_017311325.1. Lineage (NCBI taxonomy): Eukaryota > Metazoa > Chordata > Mammalia > Carnivora > Ursidae > Ursus > Ursus maritimus. Next base: position 59,089,199 of record NW_024423897.1, read on the forward strand.
TCCCTCTGTGCTCACTCCACAAGCTCACTCAGGGTCATGCCTCCTGCCTTCCAAGGCTTTATAACTGAAGTCAGAGTCAGTGTCACTGAGACTGTAACTGTCACCCGGAGTTAGTGACTAAATCTGGGTCTGTGGCTCACACCTCTCTTCTGGGCTTCAGTCACTGGTCCGTTGGCTGCTGGAGCTTGTTCCACTTTCGTAAGGCACAGGCTTCTCAAACCCGAAACGTCTTCCCTCTCCTGCTGAGCTCTCTCACTGGCTGTCCCCATTCATCCTTCCAGTTAGCCATCTGTAGCACAACCCAAACCATCTCTTCACCTTCTCCTGTATCTGGCCAATGAACACGTCCCACTAATTTTACCTTCTTTATATTCGCTACATTTCCCCTCTGCTGTCCCTAACTCTTCCGTGGCTTGGCCTCTGGTAGGAGACTTATCACTCAGGTTTTGCTCTCACTTGTCAGCTCTGTCCCACCAAGGTCAGCTGACAGACAGATCCGACTCGACCAAACCCCTGTGCGTGTCTCCCTCTAAATTATGACCTGGCCTCTCTGTCCACGGAGGGGCAGATTGAGCTCCAGTCAGGGACTACATCTCCAGCCTCAGGCCCTGTCACTACCCCCCCACTACTGCCCTCGACACGTGACTCATACTCATACACGCCTTGTCACCAACGCCAGAGTCACACTCAAGACAGTTTACAGCCGGTCATGGGAGGAAGCTGATTAATCAGGCAGGTGCTGGCCACCGGCTGGTGCAGGGCCGTGCCAGCTGTCACCCTCTGTGCTGCACAGTGGAAAGGACAGTCCTGGGGAGGGACTGAGGGTTCAGAGCCACCTGCACTCACACCCTGTCTGTGTCACTTCTCAGGAGAGCTTCCCACCACCTCTCCTGATCACCAAACACATTTCCACCCTCAGAGCTCTTGCTCTTTCTCTTTTGTCTTTATTATAATTTGAATGACATTTTATTTTATTTTAATGTTTTTTTATTATATTATGTTAGTCACCATACAGTACATCCCTGGTTTCTGATGTAAAGTTCGATGATTCATTAGTTGTGTATAACACCCAGTGCACCATGCAATACGTGCCCTCCTTACTACCCATCACCAGCCTATCCCAATCCCCCACCCCCTCCCCTTTGAAGCCCGCAGTTTGTTTCTCATAGTCCATAGTCTCTCATGCTTCATTCCCCCTTCTGATTACCCCACTTTCTTTATCCCTTTCTTCCTCTACCGATCTTCCTAGTTCTTACGTTCCATAGATGAGACAAATCATATGATAATTGTCTTTCTCTGCTTGACTTATTTCACTTAGCAATATCTCCTCCAGTGCCGTCCATGTTGCAGCAAATGTTGAGAACTCGTTCTTTTTGATAGCTGAGTAATATTCCATTGTATATATGGACCCCATCTTCTTAATCCAGTCATCTGTTGAAGGGCATCTAGGTTCCTTCCACGCTTTGGCTATTGTGGACAATGCTGCTGTGAACATTGGGGTGCATATGGCCCTTCTCTTCACTACGTCTGTATCTTTGGGGTAAATACCCGGTAGTGCAATGACATTTTAAATGTAGTTGTTTTTCTGTCTCTCCCATGACCCGACGAGTTGGGTGAGGGCAGGACATGGACAATCACCCGCCATGATACGTACACTTCTGCGTGTGAGCGTGATTTATAACCCTGTCCACACCGATCATATTTCAATGAAAGCAGAATGTTAAGGAGCTTGGGCTAGTAGAAGACCCACGGCAGGCGGTAGGTGCGATGGAAAACAGGCAAGCCGGCGCCACGCAGCCTGAGACTCGTCCCCACGAGGCAGCACACTGCACGTGTCACCTGGAAATAATCCCTTAAAACTTCCAAATATCCAGATACAGTAAAAATGCCTCCCTCCATAGCCTACAAGATTGATGTGAACATTAGACGGTATTAGGACCTTAAAAGCGATTTGTAAAATATAAAACGATGACTAGTTTTAAGACATCATCATTAAAATATACTGAAGAATAGTGTTGGGCTTTTAACAGGACTGTGCTCCTGAGTGTCTCATTAACTCCACTTTGAAGAAGATGGCTTTAGGATTGAGTGAGCTTGATTCAATCAGGAGAAAGATTTGATCTCTTTCTTTCTTCCCTCTCTTCCCCTTCACCTCCTCTTTCTCCTTCTCCCCCTTCTTGTAGGGAAGGAAAAATTCTTCCTCTACCCTTCAATATCTTTCAGCTGGACAAAGAATTACATTTACATGAGATAGGTTAACGTGAGGAAAAAAACCAAGATTTTATTATGTGCCCATGGAGGCCCAATAATGAAGTTGAGACCTAAAGAAGTGGCCAAGGTAGAGAGTTTTTATACTTTTTATACAAAGAGATAATAACTTTGGGAGGCGTTACCAGGATAAAGAAAACAGCTGTTTGGAATCCTTAATTAGTAAACAATTTTACACAGAATGTGGGCAGAGGTAACATATTAGAAAAAAAAATAACAGCTTTCTTGCCTTAGAATTTCCTATCTGTGGTGATAAGGATGTCTTTTTACTTCTTCCCACAGGGCGGGCACCTTTCACATGGGAGACTTACTTCTTGCTTTCAGGGGAACAAAAGGAGGGCCTCAGTGTCTTTGCTGTTTCTTAAGTAACTTACTTAAAATAATCAATTTGCCGAAGTGGCAATTTTGGGGTGGTCCATACATCCTTCTCCTTCTTTGTGTTAAAATCACATTGCTGTAAGATCTTCACCATAAAACACCTTAAAATACCCTCACTAAACCTGGGCATGGATTGGGAACAAAAAGCCTCCTATGGGGGGGCCAAGTTCACTCTTCTCCTGGGTTCCACCCTCAGACACACCTGCAGACCCTTACCCCATGCCCTCCTCTGGGTGCTGGACTGGACAGACAGACCAGGAAGGAGGACTCTGCGCACCGAGGAAGCACTCCGTGTTGTTCAAGAGCAAAGCAGCCCAGAAGGCAGCAGAGGAAGGAGGCTCTGTTGGGCACCATCTCACCAAAGTGGGCTCTCCGGTTAACAGAGAAGAGAGAACGTAAGAGGACAGTGCACAGGGCTCTGTGCTTGGTCCAGCAGAGGCTGCAGATGCTTTCTGGGAGGTTCCGGTGGGTGGCGGGTACACTGAGGCCATTGCACACAAATGGTGACATCTAGTACTCCAGCCTGTCTCTGGCGATACATCATCTATTTGATAGAAGCTAATGTTGTCTCTGGCGTGAGGGGAGAGAACCCTGACCACAGATATAGATCCTACCTTTGAATAAAAGCAAACTGTCATTTTCTGGCTGAAAGATGGATGAAAAAGGAACCACAGACATTGAACAAGTCAACTGCCCAGTGTGTCTGCTCAGGCTTCTAGTATTAGAGTAATGGAATCTAAACACACAGTTCTCTCCTTGTTTTCTACAGAGGGGATGCCTGGTGCCACTGGGAAAGGTCTGGATGGCATGTGCAGCCCACTTGCAGCCTGCGCTCCGGGCGAGTGCCCAATAGTGATCTAGCATGAACAGGACGCAAACCTGCCATCACATACACGTAATGCCAGGGGCTTCCACGTGGAGAAGATGGTGTGTGTCCCCTGCTAATACACTGTGATCCCAGAAAAATCCTCATTTTATTATCGGTGTGCCATTCCATCCTTAGCTTCATAATGAATTCACTTTTCCTGTTTACTTTATCTGTGCAGGAAAATGGTACATCCCACCGGAACGTGAGATGTGAAAACTACTGTGAAAAGTGAAACGCTCTGTGTGGATAGCAGGGAGCATCCTGGTCTCTCAAGGGTCAGAACAACATGATCATTCCTGGGGTAAAGTGGAATTGCCCGACTGAGGTGCTCGTCACCAGCTGGTTAGCGAGTGGGTTAGGTTGGCAAAGTGGTAAATACTGGACAGTTCAATGATAGTGCACATGTGTTCTGTGATCTCTCTCCTGCTCTCACCCAATGCTGATTAAACATTTACCCTCAGCCGGGCACTGGGCCACAGCTCTACGTAGGGGAAATATAAAGAGGTAGTAAGTCTCATCTTCTAATTTCTAGAAACTCACAGCCAAGACAAATGCAAAAAATTATATATATACATATACCCAATATATGTCACATAATATCTGATGATGTTTATATAGGAAATAGTATATGGCAAAGTATATGCACATGTCATATTATGTAATATACAATATATATGAATGATCTATGATGGTTAATTTTATGTGTTTGCATGGCTAGGCCATGGTGCTCAGACGCTTGACTGAACATTATTCTGGAGGGTGACATTGTTGTCAAACATTATTCTGTGAGGGTGTCTTTAGATGCGACGAACATGGACATTGGTGGATTTTGAGTAAAGCGGGCTCCTCTCCCTCACGTGGGTGGGCCTCCTCTGATCAATTGAAGGCATGACCAGAAGGAAAGATTGGCCTCCCCTGAGCGAGAGCGAATCCTCCAGCAGGTGGCTTCTGGACTTCGTCTGCAACACTGCCTCTTCCTGGTTCCAGAGCAGATTGCCTTCGGACTGGAGTGGAACTTCAGCTCTCCCGTCTCCAGCCTGCTGGCTCCCCGTGCCAGCCCCCAGAATCACGTGAGCCAATTCTTTAAAATACACCTACGTATACATCCTTTTAGTTCCATTTCTGAGGAGAAGGTTGACTGATGCAGTGTGACGTTTGCCAGCGAAAGGGAGAGATAAGATGCTGTCCGAACACAGGCAAGGAGGCATGTCTTCCTGCCCCTGCACAGCTTTGTGACGTACCTCTCATATGAGGGCGAGTGAACTGGATGGAGGGGTGAGGAGAGACGAGCCTTCCAGCAGAGACAGAGCCCTTGGCCTCTTCGTTCATTCGGTCACTCCTCTGCCCTTCCATGTACTCGTATCATTGGCTGAGTCTCATGGCACGTTCTTCACCATCACAGTGGACTGGGTTTCACCCGCCAGCTGGTGGAAGAGGACGCAGGGTGCAGTACATGGCAGCCCTGACTTTAATTTCCAACAAGCATCCTCACAACTCTTACCTGCATAAAACTCTCCTAGTGGAGAGCCGTTGGCGAAGAGGGCAGACACGGGTGGAGGCTGGGGAGGGGCCCTGCGGAGTGTCTCCACTAAGCCCCCGAGAGTCCAGGCCCTCCCAGGAAGGTGATGCCATCCCCCCAACCCCAGAGAACACTTGAAGATATGTCTTCAGTCTCTTCCTCAGCTCAGAGCTGCCGGTTCCAAAGGTCACCAGGAAAGTGACAGTCACCCTGTAGTTACCAGGGGACAACTGACCCCCTCATTGCTCCAAGTATATGCCTGAGGCTTCCATCATAGGAAGACTTCAGTGAAATCTCAAGGGCTTCACTTCCGGTCAGCTCCGGGGAGCATTTCCTTGATCCCTTCCTTGAAGGGCGAGGGCTTCGGAGCTCCGGCCAGCAGGGGCCACCAGCTCTAACCACCAGTGACTGTAATTATTAGTGTCTGTGAGGCAGCCTTTCTCCAGGGGTTCTCGAGCGCCGGGCACGGCTGACTCACTAACCAGGGGAAGGCTGGTGGTCTTCTCCCAGTGGACCTCCGTGGGCGAGAACGGGGTGGGGGGGGCTTGCTAACCCGCCTCCCTACAGAAGTCGATGTAGCCCCCCGAGTCCCCCAGTGCTCTTATGACAAAGGCGAGCCGTGGGGGGTGGCCAGTCTGGCAGGCGGTTTGCTCTGTATCCCTATTTCACAAGCTGTCCTTGGAGTAATATTTCGACATCACTGCTGACATTTTCATTCGAGCCTCATCTCGGCGTTTTGCCTTGGCTTATTACGTCGGTCCCTTTTACATGTCTCTGGAAAATGAAAGTTATTTGACAAGAACAGAAAGAAAAGCAGGATGTAAGTGGTAGGCTTTGATAAATGAAACAGATAAAGGGATATGGTTTGACATTCTTTAAGATGGATGTTGATAATAATAGATAAATCTCTAAAGGGGCTCTTACGGAATTTATGCTTCTTAGAAAACCTACAGACACAGCTGGAAGAGACGGTCTCTTCTGAGCCTCTTGCCATGTGTTCCGGGGCATTTATGCACCTTCCACACGTGCGTCTGTAGGAGATCGTCAACACAGCGTGAAGGGCAGATGCTAAGCGTTCGACGTGTACGATCATCTAATGGTTTTTGTGAAGACCGTATATATATATTTTTTAAACTGGGGAGATGGGTCATCGACCCAGCAGTTCTGAAAAGTAAACATAATGTTAGGAAAAAGTGCATATTATAGGAGTTTACTTTATTGGAAGTCTGGTGTACTCAGTGAGTCAGAGAAAGAAATAAAGTGGGAGAAAAGCAAACTGCTGTAACATGAATACAGAATTTCGCTATAAAAATTCTTTTATCAAGTGTTGAATTATCAATTACAGTTTTTTAAAAAACATTGAATCAGTCAGGTGTATTATGATTTTGCCAACTAGCATAAATTCTAGGTGGAAAAAGGAACATGGTTGATTTTGTTGTTTCTGAGAACCTTAAATAAAGAAAAATTGTATGGGACGTCTGGGTCGATCGGACAGTTAAGGGTCTGACTCTTGATCTCAGCTCAGGTCTTGATCTCTGGGGGGTGAGTTCAAACCCCAGGTTGGGTGTGGAGCCTACTTAATAAAATAGAAAATTTTAAAAAAGGAAATCACTAAAATAAAACAAAACAAAACAAAACAAAACAAAAAAACATTGAATCCTGCCTCTGGAAATCAGTGAAATAGCACATCAATTTTTTGTGAAGTCCATGAGTGTGTGTTTGTATGTGTGACGTTCTCTCATAAATAACACAGAAAATGGAGCGCTGGCCTCGCCCCCCTTAATCACAGCCTCTGCCTGCAGCACAGACAGACACCTCCCGGTGACGCTCTCCCATCCTCGGGCTGACGCGGAAGTCAGTTGACCCTGGTCTTAGATGTATTAAACTTATTTCCAGTATGTTATTCTTTCCTTAATTTTTGCCTCTTACTAATGATGCCTCAAATGCCCAGATACGGTGCAATCTCTCCCACGCTTAATTTCTATGTAAAAATGGTCAGTAAAATATTCCCAATCTCTCAAATTGGGCATCCGATCAGCATTCATTCCTTACTCAAACCTCTTCACAAGTATTTAAAAGGAGGCAAACCCTACAACGTTCGTGGGGTGTTTAAGGCTTTACTGTGATACGCACCCATGTAGCTTGGGAGATGGTTCCACTGAGGATGAGAAGCGGAGAAGAGCGTTTCCTTAGGGCTGGACGGGCTGCCGTCCGGGGCCCGGCTGTCTGCACAGGGCTCCGTGCCCCACGCCGCTTCCCGTCACCTGCCGACCACAATGGGGCCCGGCAGCACCGCATCCACGGCGTCTCCGGTCTCCTAATGAGGGTCACGTGCGGCACGTACACTGTGGGTACATGAGCGCCGTGTTTCCTTTGATCACAGAGGCAAGACAGTCCAACCAGGCTTTACCACGTCACCTGACACGACTCCATCCCCAGGCGCCCCGGGCCGGTGTGCTTGCTGGAATGGACGCCCTGCGGTAGAGGACAATGACTCGTGAATTATCCCCGTGCACCACCCCGAGTGAGACACACTGCTCCCCAGCACGGCTTCAAACCCAGGGCAGCTTCTCGGTTCACACCGCGTCTAGAGTTAACACTGTGGTCCTTCCCGCTGCAAACCCGACCCAACGCTCCTGAGAGACACATTCGCAGACCTTCCTCTTCCCAATACCATTTGGGTTGTGGACATTTGGAAGTTCCATGGCCTTTCTGGGTCTTATTTCCCTGTGAACAGGCAGGTACATGCGTCCCACGATTGTTCTGAATGTAAAATAGGGAAGTATGAGAGGAGTCTTGTGTAATATAACCTGTAAGACCACTGCTCTTTGCTTCCTTTTTTATCCGACATAAAGTTTTCCATTCAAGACCATATGTAGTGTCCGCCTTGGACGTGGAGAGAGGTGGACAGAGCAGCTTGGTGTCTCCCCACGTTCCTCCAGGCACTGTGAAGAGTGCTCTCAGGGCCGTTCGGCTCTGGCACGGTTGCTGACGGTGGCCGGCGATCATAGGTTTCCCCGAGTTTCACAAAAGCGAAGAACCAGCACGGCCTCCACCAAGCCCCTGCCAGAAAGTGGGAGGCTGAGAACCAAGCCCAACAGGACAGATACCTGCTGACTTGTCACCCTCACTCGGACGAGAATCCCCTTCCAGATGTGTCTAGAGGGCCGTCTCATCCGAGACCTGGCCCCTCGCTGGGGGTCCCTGTCATCCTGGACGGGAGGCCCGCGCTGTGAGTGTGCACGAGTGTCCTGCCCCAGGCGTGCCCTCGTCCTGGCGGCAAGCATACTCTTTAGATACGACAGGGCATACGGGGGTCTCCACCCATGCTCCGTGAAAAGTGAGATGAAATAGGGCCACTTCTGTCAAGTGTCCTTTTTATCTCCTAGTGCCCACCACTTGGGCTTTCGAATAGAGCCGGGAAGCCAGGAGGGAGGGGGGCCTTGTGCCTGTCCTCACGACGTGGAACCATGCACCCATGGACCGAGCTGCAAGCATTCCGAGGACTCTGCAGGAACACCTGTCACTTGACACAGTAGCGGGCATTTGCTCACCGAGAGCCTTCGTGGCCAATTATGTTCAGCCAGGGTTCCTCTTCTGCCACCAGAGCGGGTCCAAGTTCTTTGTAAACAACATAGACAAGCATTCCCCTTTGTCTTTAACACCCCCTGACTTCTGCTCTCCGGAGGGACATAATTTGAGTTGCTGCCCAAAACTGTGTTCCCCGAATTGCAGTTCTGAGACTGTTAAGGACAAGTTTCTGTTTTATTTCAGGTCTGCCCCTTCTCCATCGGCACCCTATCCTGAAACCTGCAGCCACTCTCCCGGGGCAGAGGTTTCATTCTGTGGTGGTGGTGACCCATGTGTGTTTGCAGAAACGGAGCACATTTAAGGCATTAGATTATAGGCTAGAAGAGATCAGAACCCAGTGCAAGTAACAAGTGTAGGTTGGTTTTGTGAGCCTCTTGTTGCTGGTCCACACGTGTGATGTGTATAGGCTAGAAGAGATCAGAACCCAGTGCAAGTAACAAGCGTAGGTTGGTTTTGTGAGGCTCTTGTTGCTGGTCCACACGTGTGATGTGTATGTGAGTGTGTGAGAATGAGCTGTCTCTGCTCTACCTGTATATTTCTCACATCGGGTGTCCCAAGCTGGAAACCACCTTGCTTTGTGACGGTAAACAAGGGGAGTGTGCTACACAGTGGCCCGTCGTAGTGGACCAGGTCCTTGGATTCGGCTTAAGCCTCCACACTCCGTGTCCCCAGCTCAAAGATGCACAGTGGCATTCTTGTCAACATTTTGGACCAGAAGCATCTTACAACGGATTCGCATGTTTAAGTCATTCTTTCCTGTTTGAACTTTGGAAAGCCGATAGAACGTTTCAGAATCATTGCCCTCTGAAAAGCAACAAAACTGAGCGTGTGCTCCAGGGCATCCAGTATTAGGAGATAAAATGGATCCTAACATGATATGAATTCTACTTATCCCGCGGGGAGAAAAGGAGGGTCCCGCGCCAGGGATTCCAGGTGTATCCACTTCAGGGGAGGATGACGTCACCACCTACCCCTCTCCACGGATGAGGAGGGGCTGGGGGCAGAAAACCACTATTCCCGAAGATCAAGATTCTGAAAATCTAGCTCTCTTCATGCCCCCGTGGCTTCTACGGGCCACTTACGGTTCATTTCCATCCTATTTCAGCCTCTTTCTTTCTAAATGATAGAACTCACTCAAGTGGCCTGTTTCCTATGGTTGGAAATGCACTTTATTTACTTGACGGTTAGTGACACGACGGCTAACTTGGTGTTTATTCGTTGTTCTCTTGTTTTGTTTTATTTTTATTTTTTTTTAAGATTTTATTTATTTGAGAGACAGAGAGAGAGGGGGCACAAGCAGGGGAGAGGGAGAAGCAGACTTCCCGCTGAGACGGGGCTCGATCCCAGGACCCTGAGATCAAATGACTTGACCCAAAGGCAGACTCTTAACTGACTGAGTGCCCCTGTTTTATTTTTAACATTGCTTTAAAGATTGCTTGACAACCAGTCCTGAGACGGGGCTGCGGGATCACGTTTAAAGTTCTTTAGTCACGTTGCCAAGCTAGCTTTGAAGAACGCTATGCTGATTATAAACACTAGCAGGCGTGATTACACCAGCCTCGCAATCAACTCATTAGCATTATTTATTTGGCTAATTTGAGAAGCATAACATACTATAACACAGCTCTCTTCTGCACTTTGATTGTTCCTTGGTTTGGATATATGTCATGTCTATGGCTTTACTCACTGTACTGGTGTTTACTTGTGAAGCAGTAGGGCTATAGGATTGAGCAGAATTGATTTAATTTTTACCTCTGTGTCAGTCCCTGTCCTCTAGGAAGCAGAGGTGAGTATGGGGCTGGAAGTCAAAGGGAATGCAGGGGGATGCCAGTGAGCAATAGAGGGGAAAGGGAGCAGGAGGGGATGGGGAACCTCCAAGCACGTGAGCAATGAGGACAGGGCACTTGTGGGAGGCGAGGGGGACAGGGGAGGACCGACCAAGCAGGAGGACCCTCAGAGGGTTGGCAGCCAGTAAGGGGTCCCAGAGCAAAGACTGACTTTTAGAAGAGATCTGTGTTGGTTCAGGGCGGGCTGTCCCCCTCCAGTGTTTGGCTGGTCACTGTGTGACCCCAGCATGCAGGAGGAGGAGGAATGAAGGAGGCCCCCGGAGGCTGTCTGCTGCCTCTGCCAGAGAGGGGAGGGAAGTGCCTCCCTGGCAGCCCCTCCTCATGGAGATCGAATGCTCAAGGAAGTTTGACTTGTTATAGAAGCTCATTAAGTAAATATTAATTGGCTTGATTATTTACTGGAGACTAATGATTTTAGATGAATTGCATGGGTTACTATATCCTGTGGAATTTTCTGGAAATATTTTATATACGTATTTTCAAATATGGTTATGGATATTCGGTTTTGTGTTTTTGAAAATTTGAAGATATTTTCTGACATATAAAACTTAAAGGCGTATCTTCGGGGTCACATGTAATTATACCTTTTACAAAGAGTAACAAAAGCGATCCATGAATATGTTTTCTTTGCTTGCGTAATAATTACAATGTTATAGGTGACACTACAGCCCCCTTTAAAGTGCCAAGTCCTTTCCTCTCGCCCTATATTATTACTATTATTTGATTGATAGCTTCCATGTCTTTTTTCTGTGTACTCATGGACACACATGTGTATAAAAATATACAGTATTACTTGTGAGCTACCATGGGTAGCTCATAATTTCTTTGGCCATTCGTCTATTGATGGGGATTTGGGACATTCCTAATCTTTCAGTAATAAAAAATCTTTTTTTAAAAAATATTTTATTTATTTATTAGACAGAGATAGAGACAGCCAGCGAGAGAGGGAACACAAGCAGGGGGAGTGGGAGAGGAAGAAGCAGGCTCATAGCGGAGGAGCCTGATGTGGGGCTCGATCCCATAATGCTGGGATCACGCCCTGAGCCGAAGGCAGACGCCCAACCGCTGTGCCACCCAGGCGCCCCTCAGTAATAAAAAATCTTATCTCAAAGCAGCCCTGCCTTAACATCTCTCCCCAACCTCTTATCCCCCTGTATTTTCCTTAGAGTACCTACCACTACCTGACCTCACAGCACATATGAAATGATTTACTCAATTCCTGCCTATGTTGCCCAGTAGAACGCAAGCCCCACACCAGCAGAGCGCTGGCTGGTTTGCATGGAGAAAATAAAAGATGGCTCTGCCGGCAGCCAGACCGGGATGTTTCCACCTGCACTGTGAATAATGCTCAGCACAGCTACGCCGTCACCCCGTTGGAAGGAGACGGTTAAGTCCACCCTGTAGCCTCAAGATGGCCGAAGGGTCCCGTCACTCTGTCTGACCTTTCCGTCTGCCGTGAGTGAGGGCTGCTCTTATCGATGACAGTTCAGCTCTGCTGTAGTCCTCAGGCTCGGATATAAAAATACTGAAGATCCAAATCACCCAACTGCCTTTGTTTCACAAGAGCATCGGCCTCGCTTGCTGCCTCACCAGCCCAAGCCCAGACCCCGCAAGGGACCCTGGGTCCTCCGCTCTGCTCGCTGAGACCGAGGAGCTCCTGCATCTATGGGGGGGGGGCTTTCCCCTTGGTGCAGGAGGCAGAGAAGCAGGCGGTGTCAGCCCAGGTCCCTGGTGGCAACATCCCAGTGCCCAGGACAGTTCTGGGGACATGCCCGCCACTTCACAAATACTTTTTGAAAGAATGGATAGATAAATAAGGATGTTAAAACTCCTGGGCCATAGGTCAGAGGGATTTTGCATTTTAGGAAATACTTCTAAATTGCCCTTCAAGGTGGCTGTAAAGACTTAAGTGTTTGAGAATCATAATTTCCCTTCACGTCCATGGACCCTCATTATTATTAAATTTTCTAGATTTTCTCAGTCTGATGGGAACAAATCAATCTTGTTTTACTTACTTTTCTCGAGTGAGAATCCCATGGCCAGGTGTTTTTTGATTGTTTGCATTTCCCCTTATTTGAATTGTCAGTTCATATTCTTTCTTGCTTTTCCCATCGTGTTCCTTCTCTTTTTCTTACGTGTTTGTCACCCTTTGTACCGTACATCCATTGTAAATGCGTCTCAATGTGTCACATGACTTCTATTTGTCATTTTCTACTGTTTTCATTTATTTTTAAAAATTTTGTTATGTTTTAGGCCGGGTTCCCAGAGATAAGAATTCCTGTGCTGGGTTTCTTCAGAAAGTGCTCCCCAGGGAGAGGGGGACCGGCAGGGAAAGTGTGTAATTTCGGATGGGGCCTGGTTCCTGCTAATCCCTGGGGGAGGGGTGTTGCAGAGAGTGTCAGCCCCCCACCGCCTGCACCCACCTGCCCTGGAGTGAGGGGGCTGCCTGCTCGGGGTCCTGCCAGGGTAAGTCAGGACGGGGCCAAGTGCCCGGACAGGTGCAGACGCCTGTGTGAGCTGGCATGCTCTTCAGGACCCAGGGTCGAGGGAGAGGATTCAAGGGCATCCAGGCAATTCGCTTTCTATTTTGGTGAAGTTTGCCAGGTGAGACTTTTCCTGGCAGACCTGATCATTTATTCTTGTGACAGCTCTTAGTCATCCTTTGCATCTTGCTGCTACATTTGCTTATTGTCTGTCTGCTTAGCCATTGCACTTCAAGTTCTGACGAATAAGGTGCTCCCTGCTGTCCTCCTCTTAGCTTTCATGAGTCCTCAGTCCTGTTTCCCACTTAGGTCAGTGTGGAGGCTCTGCCTGCTTCCCCTCACAACCTGGCTGCACCTCTCCGTGATGGAAGACACCTTATAGAAAGTGCTGGAACATTAAGAAAGTTGCAATCCTGCCAATCTTCCATTTTTGCAAGGAGAATATTTTAAAATTGCTTCTGTCCAAATGGAATGCATTAATTTTTTTCCATGACATGGTTGAAATGGATTTTTACTTTTTTAATATACTTTGCATGCGTGTTTAATTTTATATGAAAAAAACCAATTCATTCATTTAAAATATTAATTTTTCCCTTTCTCTATTGTCCCAGAACAATTTTATGTAAAGTCTTCACACTGAAACACCATCTCCAGCATCACAGGGAATATGGCCTGCATCAACAGAAACAGATTTCCAGAACACATTGTATCAGTTCTATTTAAAGACTCTGAGACTGCCTTTCAGAATTCACTTATGGATGTTGACATGCCTCCATTTCACAAATAAGGAAACTCACTTCTCCAGGGCGGCATGGCTTCCCCGAGACGCAGCTCCCACACGATGCACTTGCTTCCAGTCCTGGTCCCTGTGGCTCCACAGCCTTATTCTCAGCCACCCAGGTTATGTTGCCTTCCTTCTTCATCTTCTTTCTGTCCAAATACTCTTCGACTATGTCTTCTTGATGAAGAAACCCTTCCTTAATGTTCCATGAAAAATCATACCCAAACTAACTGGAATCCATCATCTAATCTGCTTTAAAACTGACATTATCATATTTATCTTTCCCACCTAGAAAGTGGGATATGGATCATTGTATTCAAGGCTTATATATTCCCCAACAAACTTTGGTCACTTGTTGTATAAAGGTCATGCATCCTTTCTTAAATTTGTTTCTAAATATTTTATATTTTCCTTTCTATTGTAAATAGAAATTCCTTATAAATGATTCATTCCAGGTTACTGATGGTATGGAAGAATGTAATTGATTCTAGGTATATTTATTTTATATCCTGCTAATCCATAAAATTTTTATTAGGTCTAAAGTTTCCTAACAGAAATATGTAAACTGTCCAAGGATATGATTATATTTATCATGATACTTTTTTAACCTCAGATTTTAAATCTTATATTTGTTTTCTGCAGCCTCAGGAGCATAAATAAAGCAGAAGAATAGACCAAGATATACTGCAGCGCATTCCAGAGCCTGGATCATGTCCAGGGATTGAGGGATGTACAGGGATCTCACAACAGGACTGGAGTTCAGGCCTCATGGGAATCAGAATCCAAGCCCCAGTGTGGTAGGGAGGAACATGTCCCCTACAGATATCCAGGTCCTAATACCTGCAACGTGAGAAGGTGACCTTGCGTGAAAAAGCTTCTTTGTAGATGTGCTTCAGTTAGGGATATTGAGATGCAGAGATTATTCTGCATTATTCTGCTGGGCCCTAAATGGAATTGGAGGCACACGTAGGGGCTAATGGCAGATCACCCCCAAAATGTGCCACTTCAGCTCATTGATTATTTTAAAAAGAAGTTACTTAAGATACAGCCGGTACAAGGACACTCAGACCTTCCTCTGTTCGCCTGAAAGCAGGAAGTAAATCTCCCATGTGAAAGATACCCTCCCTGTGGGAAGAAGTAAAAAGACATCCTTATGACCAGAGATAGGAAATTTTAAGCCAAGAATGCTGTAGAAACAAACCTTGTTTTTTTCAAATCTGCTACCTCTGCCCAAATTCTGCTTTGAATTCCTTATTAATTAAAGGTCCCAAACACTTGTTTTCTTTATCCTGTTAATTCGTCACCAAATTATTGTCTGTTTGTCTAAAAAGTATAAAAACTGTCTGCCTTGGCCACTTCTTTAGGTCTCAACTTCATTATTGGGCCTCCATGGGCACATAATAAAACTTTGGTGTTTTTCTCCTGTGAACCTATTTCATGTAAATGTAATTCTTCATCCAGCTGGAAGACCTTGAAGGGTAGAGGAAGAATTTTTCCTTCCCTGCAGGTACAGAAGAGGGTCGAAGGGAGCATTAACTATGCACAGAAGAGAGGAAGGCCAGGTAACGGAAGCAGAGGGAAAGAGAGTTCAAGTGTGCTGTTGGCCCCAAAGACGAAGACAGAGGAGGGCCAGGAAGCAGGCAATGCAAGGAAAGCAGCTCCAGGGGTGAGAGAAGGCAGAGAAGAAGATCATTCCCTAAAGGCTTCCGGCAGCACACTCCAGGCTGACACCTGGGGCTCCCCTCCAAAACCCATTTTGATCCCGGAAGGCTTTTTCATTTACGTCTTGCCATGTATTCAGCTTCTGGCCCTCTTATTAATTAAGCCACAAGCACAAAAGAAATTAACTCAAATGTATGAGACAAGAATTTCTTCCCACTGAATTTTAAGACCAGGGCTTAGGCCTCAGGAGTAGGTGGACGGGCATCTTTGCTGCCTTTGTGCTGGGTCCAAAGACAAAGCTGGCCACAGCGCCCCTCCTTGAACCAGGCCCATGCACAAAACTGGTTTCCCAGTTTGGAAGGAACAGGAGAGGAAAACCTACTTCATGTCTAGACCAGTCACTTTTTATGTGTTATGTACTAAGGAATTGTCCAAAACATCCCCCAGAAGGTTAAATAACGAGATTCAGAAAGAGAAGTTACAAATACCTGGGAATTCCCTCTCTGGGTGAATTCAGGGATATGCGGACTCCCAGAGAGCAGAGGACGGTGGTGAGATGTGTCTCGGGAGGAGCGCTGAGCTCTCCAGGAGGCCTGGCTGCTTCTCCCTGGCATCACGACTTCATTAACACATCTCTTCATGTGGCCAAGTGACGTCATCTTGGAAAGCCTCCAATTTCAGTGTTCCAAAACCTTCCAAATTCAGCCACAGAAGGGGGACCCACCTCATGTCAGGTATCAGCTCCCAGATTTAAAAGAAGGGGGAGGAGGAGAACAAGGACAAGGACAAGGACAAGAAGAGGAAGAGAAGGAGGAAGACAATGGTCAGGAAGCTGGGGTCCAGGAGGAGCCCCTTGAAGCAGCTATGAGGACGCCTATGCGGGTGGGAAGGCAGGCCTCCGGGGAGGGGAATACAGGAAGTTTCTCGTTATCAGAAGAGAGGTCCTGGCAGCTCCATCCCAAACATGCTCTTGATTTGGTATCCTTGTTTCATTACTGATTTTAAGACTCCTTCTAATGTATGTTTGTAGTCATTATAATAGTAATAATAGTCATAATATTAGCAAACACTTACATAAGAGTTACAATAATCATTATTGCTGCTTAAATGGGGAGGGGCTGGGCCACAGAGAGGTTAAATAACCATCCCAATGTCACCTTGCTTACACTTGGTGGAGCCCAGACTTGAATCCAGGCAGTCTGGTTCCTGAGCTTGTGCTCTGAACTACGACTCCAAGAGCCACAGTTTCTTCTCTTCCTTTTCTAAGTGGTATAATTTTACATAGGTATTAAAAGATTTCCGATGTGTCTCATCAACAGATATTGAAGTCATCTTATGAGATCTATTTTGGGGACGTGTATTAGTCAGGGCTCTGAGAAACAGAACTAACAGGATATACAGATATAGATACATTATATACACAATGTATTCTTTTACATATACAATATATATTATATATAAGTACATACCATATACTATATGTTATTATGTCTGTATCTATATATGTAAAATAAGAAATTGACTCATGGGGCGCCTGGGTGGCTCAGTTGTTAAGCGTCTGCCTTTGGCCCAGGGCATGATCCCAGGGTCCTGGGATCGAGCCCCGCATTGGGCTCCCTGCTCCACTGGGAGCCTGCTTCTTCCTCTCCCACTCCCCCTGCTTGTGTCCCCTCTCTCGCTGGCTGTCTCTCTCTCTGTCAAATAAATAAATAAAATATTAAAAAAAAAAGAAATTGACTCACATAACTATGGAGACTGAGAAGTCCCATGAATGATTACCTACTAAGGATTGATTCGATCGAGGGAAATAATAATTTTATGGGTTGGAATTTGGCCCCTTTTTGGAGATAGACATCGACCTTGTGTCTACAGAAAGCATCTCCAGATGTTTCTCTCAATGCAGACAGAGGAGGAGAGCTCAGAGAAGCAAAGCAGTGTAGCAACGCAGCAATATTAACAAAGCGGCAGCACCTGGATGGACACACTTATTTACGTCTTAAAATAACAGCAGAATTTCTAAACGATCCGTCTGTCGCATTGTGGATTACGAATTACAAATCATTCTCCTTATCACAGAGGAAGAACCTGGGCTGAGCGTCTAAGCACTGTCTGCAGACACGCAGGGGACAGCAGGCCGGGGTGCCCCTCCCCGTGGACCAGGAGGACACAGCTAGTGGAGGAGGCCTGTGGGGTGGACAAGGGTCCCTACTTAATGATTCCTGTCCCGGAGCGGAATCTCCTGAGGCGAAGGGAACCGCGCCCTGACAACAGGAGCCCCTACTCCTCTGTGTCCATCACAGACACTAGCACACAGCTATTGTGGGAAGCAGGTGAGGGCGAGGGGTGGCCTTTCCTCATCTCCGCAGTAGAGTTCCTGTCTCTGCTGTCTCAGATTCTTCAGGACTGCAAATCCGGAGCGTGGAGAACATGAACATTCGTGGGGTCTCCTGGCTGGGGCGGTAATTCAAGCGGGAGGCCGTGCAAGGTCCTGGGCGCTGGTCCCTCTGGACCCGGTCCCTCCAGCATAGAGAGCACAGACAAGCCTTCCCCTCTCATCCCGGTAAAGACGGGGCTGAGGAAGGCGCATCCTGACCTGTCTGTCTGCTCAGAAGCGCTGCATTTCACCGCAAGCCCCCAGGAAGCAGGGGGAGCCCGGCAGCAAGAAACCAGCAGCTTGCACGCCTTCAGTGAAGCTTCTTCCCAGAAGCGATGTCTGGAGAAAGGGGCTTTACCAGAGTTCTGTGTCCTTCCCAGCGCTCGCATGTTAAACCCTAGCCCCTAAGGTGATGGTGTCAGGAGGGGAGCCTTTGGGAGGTGATTAGGTCGGGAGGGGGAGGCCCCCGCCATGGAACCCGTGCTCTTATAAATGAGACCCCAGAGACTTCCCCCACCCCTCCTGCCCTCCAAGGTCACAGAGAAGGTGCCGTCTGGGGAGCAGGAGGAGGGCCCTCGGCCGACACCAACTCTGCCGGCACCTTGGTCCTGGACTTCCCAGGCTTGGAACTAGGGGAAGTAGACTTCTGCCATTTACAAGCCACCCGGTCTATGGCCCCTTTGTTACAGCAGCTGGAACAGACCAAGACACAGACGCGTTAGCCCTCCTTTCTCTGCCAAGTCACATCAGGCTCTGCAAAACGTCCCCCTGCCCCTTCTTCCCTCTTCCTGCCTGATTCAGTTGTGTTACCATCCTTTGTATCTTCTTCTCTACCTCTCCAGAAACCTGACTTCCAGAACCTTCAGATGATGGAGCCAAAGCTTCTCTGTTTTCCCGCTCGTGACAAACAGTTCATCTGACTGTAAAGACAGCGGTGGCTTCCCAAGCAGGACCTCACCAGCCGATTGCCGACTTTGGGGCCATGCAGAGTCCTGTTACTTTTTCTTCTCTAGAATATTCACACTGTAGGGCAAGTCAAGGGAAGAAGGCAGAAGAAGAAAGAGCGGGAAATTTTGTGGTTGCCTTTAAATACTTTAAGGATTGAGGTCCCACTTCCTCTGAACACTATTTTACATGTTTGTGGTGCTCACATCTGAGCTTGACACGTGTCGGATGACAAGAATCCGGATGACAAACATGAGTTTACAAGCTCTGAATAAGTTACATGTGTTACATTTCCCTCCCTGAGGAAGCATATTTCTGGAATCACCAAAATGCATCCTAAGTTTTTTCCTCGTGCTCCCAGATCGTCGCAGGAGGGAGGTGCGTCTGACTGACTCGCTGACTCCCATAGTTTGGGTTCCGTCTCTCAGCAACATCCCTGGTCTCATGGTATCATGTATGTCACAGCTGACGCCAGACGTGAATGATGACGCACTGACCAGTGTCCTGTCGTAAATGAGCGCAGACAATGCAATACTCGCCAGTCCTGTTGCTTGATGTGTGAGCAGCAGTAAGGGCTTAGTGGGAGCAGAATCTGGGAGAGCACTACAGAGGGGTGAATCTGAGATGCTGATGGGACCATTTCTGGCAGGAGAGGATAAAGGTCCCCACGCTGGAGGGAGGATAGGACGGAGGAGGACAGAAGGGGCAGGGAGAGAGGGGGTGCTCTCTTGCTGAAGGCACCCCAGATCGGCATGAGCTGCTGCCCTTCCAGAAGAGCCTAGATCCCATTTCAGGATGTGCCATCCATGGCCAGTTTTGCTTCCGCGGTGGAAAGGAACAGGACCTGGGGCCCTGGCTTCAGATGGGAATGAGCAGGGGTGGGGGCCTGGCCCCACGTGTCTCTCATGCACGGTGAGGAGCACTGATGCTCTCTCTGGGACCCGAGCGCCCTGTGCTCCTGTCCAATGGTCTTCGTGCCCCCAGCCATCTGCCCAGGTCTCAGCCACCTCGTGGAATCAGGGTGAAGCCATCACACTATTCACTTACGAGGGTATGTGCTCACATGAACGCATGGAACACTGGATTGAAGATAACTGGCTCTCAAGTCGTAGCCACTGGTGTAGGAGAAACCCAGGACGTCCTCAGGAAAAATAAAACTTCATCCCCAAGCCCTTACACACACCTTGTGCTGGGAGGGTGGGGTCAAGCCACGGCTCTGACCCTGTGTAAGACAGAGTTGTGCCTCCATGGCTTACACGAATACAGGACCTGTGTTGTCTCCTTGCTGTGTTCTGTGTGCTTTATATTTCAAGGCGATTGTTTTTATCCCATTCTGGAGACTGTGTTGTCAACATTTTCGGAAGCCCCAGGTACTAAGTAAAATGTTGCATATTTAAGGAATACAGTTGGGATAAAAGCCATGCAATTAAGAAGCGCGCGGTCTGTTCTGAGATATACAGCTCACGTTTCAGGTAAATATCACCCGGAATGCGTGACCGAGCGAGGCGCCTGTGTCTCATCCCTGCGCTCTCCCATTTATGGTTGCATCCTGTAATGGCTCAGCCGTGTATCTGGGCAGCTTTGTTAATCTGTCAGCTTGCTCATCCGCTCTTAAAGTGATGTATGGGGGAAATTCTGCCTATGCTAAATACGACCCCTTTGCCATTTCTAATAATATCACAGTGATTCAGAACATGAAGCCATTAGAACAGTAATAAAAAGAGAGACTGTCATTATTTCAACCACACAGCAGAAAACGAGGGTATCTTCCATAATTGTGGACATTCGCAGCCATGGGGCTCCCGCTAGAGGGGAAAGGCCGAGGAACCTACCCTGCAGGCAGCAGGTGTGGGACAGGGCTGGACACGAGGTCCAGGGGTGCAGGCACTATTTTGTCCGGAGAAATAGGTGCAGATTTGGCCCTCCCCTCACTGCTCTCCTGGGCCTCTCTTGGTTGCTTGGGAAGAAGGGCGCTTAATATCTACCTTTCTACTGCATTTCTAGTAATCAGACCACCGGTGCTGCAGTTATGCTCCCACGTACCACTATAAACTCCGAGTCCTACAAAATATTCCTTTACATTTGCAATTTGGGTGATGAGGAGCCATTATCAAATTTGCTTATCAAGGCTCTGCTTACATTTCTATTTTCAAGGTGCAATTTGATTCAGAAGAAAGGTTTTCTTTTCATTTAATCCACTAGTGGCCTTTGGTAGTGTTTTGGTAACGTTTGGCTTTTGAGTATTGTTTAAAAGCTAGCTTTGCATTAAAATAGTCAGCTGATAAGAGACCACCTTTTTCCCCCCTGCTTAAACATTGAAAGAAGAATGAACACCAACTCTTTATAAACTCTTCCAAAAAATAGAACTTGGAGCACTTCCAGACTCATTCACCGAGGCTGGTATTGCCTCGGTACCAAAACCAGACGAAGAAAATCACAATAAAAGAAATATAAACCCATATCTCTTATGAATATGGATGCAAAATTCCTCAACAAAACACTGGCAAACTCTATCCAGCAATTCTAGAAGGACCACACATGCTGATCAGTGGGATTTCACCTAAAAATGTGAGGTTGCTTTAACACCTCAAAGTCAATTAATGTTGTCAATTAATAAAGACAAGACCCACATGACGCTCTCAATAGAGGCAGAAAAATCAGTTGATAAATATCAACAACTCTTCACGACAAAAACATTCAAAAACAAAGCATTGAAGAGAAGTCTTCACCTAATAAAGGGCAACTATGAAAACCTCCTATAACATCACACTTAACAATGAAACACCAAATGCTTTCCCCTAAACCCGGGACAGGGCATGCATCTCTAATCTCACTACTTCTGTCCAGCACTGTACTGGGGGCTCTAGCCAGGGCAGTTACATAAGAAAATTGGACATAATGCATGCAGATGAAACAGGAAAAAAATAAAGCTATCTCTATTTGAAGATGATGTAATCTTGTACAAACCACATCTGAAAGAATCCACTGAAAATTATTGGAATAAAAACATTCAGCAAGGTCACAGGTTACATACTCAATATACAATTGAATTTATATAAACTGTCAAAAATCTGGGGCGCCTGGGTGGCTCAGTCATTAAGCGTCTGCCCTTGGCTCAGGGTGTGATCCCAGGGTCCTAGGATCGAGCCCCACATCGGGCTCCCTGTTCCGCTGGGAGTCTGCTTCTTCCTCTCCTACTCTCCCTGCTTGTGTTCCCTCTCTCGCTGGCTGTCTCTCTCTGTCAAATAAAAAAATAAAATCTTTAAAAAAAATCTGCAAATAAAATTAGAAAAAAATAATTCCATTTACGGTAGCATTAGAAAAAATAAAATACTTAGGTAAAATTTAGCAAAAGTATATTCTGAAAACTATAAAAATTTAGCAAAAGTATATTCTGAAAACTGTAAAACACCGTTGAAAGACATGAAAGTAGACCTGCATAAATGGAAAGATAGTCCGTGTTCATGGATCCAATTTCATCCTATTAAGAAGGCAGTACTTCCCAAACTGATTCATAGATTCAACACAACCCCCGTTAAGATCTCAGCTGGCTCTTTTCTTTTTTTTTTCTTTCAGAAACTCATAAGCTGATCCTAAAATTCATATGGAAATTCAGGGGACCCAGAATATGTAAACCAATCTTAAAGAAGAACATCTCCCAATTTTAAAACTTACCACAAAGCAAAAATAACGAAGAAAGTGTGATACTGGCATAATGACCAACTTAAAGATCAACGAAATAGAATTGAGTCCAGAAATAAACCTTAACATTTTTGGTCAATTGACTTTTTAACAAGGGCACGAAGACAACTTAATGGGGGAAAGAACAGTCTCCAGCAAATGGCTCTGAGACAACTGGACATCTAATGAATGAATTTGGAGCCCTCGTATAGATACCACACGTATACAAAATTTAACTGCAAATGAATCAAAGCCCTCAATGTAAGAACTAGAGCTGCAAAGCCCTGAGAAGAAGCCCAACCTTGGGTTAGCTGGATGTCACAGTAGAAGCAGAAGCAACACAAGGAATTTGAGATAAATTGGACTTCACCAAAATTTAAAAATTTTGTGCCTCAAAAAATACTATCCATAAAGTAAAACAAAAGAACCGGCAGAATTGGGAGAAAATTTTTGCAATTCATATTCTGATAAGGGACTTGTATCCATAACACATAAAACACAACTCAAAAATAAAAAGACAAACACCCGCTGTAAACATGAGCAGGGTACACAAATAGAAGTTTCTCCAAGAAGATACACAAATGACTAAAAAGCACATGGGAAGATGCTCAGCTTCATTGCCATTGAAGAAATGCAAAGAGAAGCCATGTGGAGATGTAGTTTCTACCCACAGGGATGGCTAGAATCAAAAAGGCAGGATCATGTGCCAGTGAGGACAGGAAGAAAGTGAAACCCTCACACACTGCTGTTGGGAACGTACAGTCGTGCGGCTCCTTTGGAAGACAGCCTGGCCATCTCCCAAAATGCCGCTGAGAGGTACAGACCTAAAAAAACGAAATTGTGTGTCCATGCAGAATCTTGTGCACCAACTTTCAGCAGCATTGTTAATAATCACCAAAAAGGCCAAAGACGCTCAACGTCCATCAATTGACGAACCAGCAGATAAAATATGGGATATCCTGACAATAGAATATCACCCAGCAAGACGACGAGTGAAGGACTGATACGCACCACAGGAACGACCCTTCAAAACACGCTGAATGAAAGAAGCTAGTTATAAAAGGCTGCATGTTCTGTGATTCCATTTCTGCAAAATTTCTGGCCTCTATCGCGATGAAAAGTAGATTAGCTGTTATACAAGGAGGGGTTAGAGGAGCTTGGGAGTAAGTGGGAAGTCACTGGCAGTGCACACGACGCTTCTTTATGGGGAGATAGAAATGTTCTAAAATTGTGCTGCTGCTCACACGAGTCAGAATATACTCAATGCTCCTTATACACTTTATTTTTAACTTTTTATTGAGGTATAATTGACATTATATTAGTTTCATTATGATTTGCGATATGGTCACCGTGGTAAGTCTATTTAACATATGTCACCATAAATAGTTATAAAATTTTTTTCTTGTGATGAAAACTTTTTTTTTGTAATTCCAGTATAGTTAACATACAGTATGATATTGGTTTCAGGTGTACAATGCACTGATTCAACAATTCTAACATCACCCGGTGCTCATGACGACAGGTGCACTTACCCCCATCACCTGTCTCACCCATCCCCCCACACCTCCCCTCTGGTGACCATCCCTTTGTTCTCTAAAGTCCGGAGTCTGTTTTTTCATTTGTCTCTTTTTTTCTTTGTTTGTTGGTTTTGTTTCTTAAATTCCACATGTGAGTGAAGTGGTATTTGTCTTTCTCTGACTAGCTTATTTCACTTCGCATCATACACTCTAGAGCCAGTGATGAGAACTTATAAGCACTACTCTTAGCGCCTTTCAAACATGCGTCACAGTGTTATTAATTATAGTCGCCTATGCTGTACATTACATCCCCCGGACTTATTTACTTTATAATTGGAAGTTTGTATCTTCACATTTTTATACCTATATATTTATAACTGGAACTTTATGATATTCCATTGTATATTGCATATCCATCATGTAAAAATTTTTTTTCTGTTTTTCCATTCATCCATTGATGAATACTTAGGTCATTTCCACGTGTTGGCTCTCATGAATAATGCTGCTATGGCCATGGGGGTGCAGGTATTTGTCGAATTAGTGTTTTCTTCACATAAATACCCAGAAGTAGGATTGCTGAATGATATAGTAGTTGCATGTTTAGTCTTTTGAGGGACCGCCACACTGTTTTCCACAGCGGCTGCACCAGTTTGCATTCTCACCGACAGTGCACGAGGGTCCCTTTTCTCTGGGTCCTCACCAACACCTGTCGTCTCTTGTCTTTGGTAATGGCGGTTCTCCCAGGTGGGAGCAGACACCTCATTGTAGCGAACAGCATGCTTTGAAAGGGTGAACGGTATGGTGTGTGAGTCATAGCTCAGTCAAGCTGTTATTAAGAAATAGACGAAATCTCGGGGAACCACACCACCTTCAATCCTTGACCTCATTTCCTGTTGCACTTTTATCTCTTCTCTTTCCTCCAAACTAAGTGTTGACTTTAACCCATTTATTTCAGGACTTAAATCCTATCATACAACTCTCAGAAATGACTAACTAACCCAAGTGTATGGGGTTACACCTTTCCAGAGTAGTTACACTTTAAGAGTTGTTTGTCTGTGTAAGAAATAGAAAGCTCAACAAGCCAGTTTCTGCATACTTGGCGGTGGACGGCCAACCACTATCAGAACAGTTGCAGAGGCGTGGGAAGGATAAAAAAGACGACTCCTCAGTTCACACTCTTGATTTGGAAGGTCAGCTCTATTCCGGAATAAAATAAAATGAAACATGCTTTGCTAGGACCCTGGACCATTCTGCAGGTGCCAGGCACATCCCAGTGGGGTTCTGGGGCGCCGGCTGGCTTCCACGATACCTACATCATCCGTGACGTCAGCCCCTCTCAAGTTTGGCTGGTTCGTGGCCTGCGAGGACCCTTCAGTTTGTTCCAGTCATTTCTGCTGGTCCTAGTGTTTCAGAGAGACGAGGACCTCATCTGCATGTCTGGGAGCAGAATGGCCCTGGGGCCTGGGTTTAAATCTGGACGTAATGCTGAAATCTGGGAGTACAGCCCGTGTCCTGCAGGCTTCTCTGGATTTGAAAGACTTGTGGAACAGCCTGAGGTCCTAAATGAAAATGAAAAGAAGAGAAAATTTTACATTGGCCTTTGCTTCTGTATATTTGAATGCTTAAAAAACCAAATGCTGGAACGATCTCTGAACACAGGTCTCTGTGTGTTCGCAAACTCATTCATTTACTTGATTTGCTCTGGCCGTCCGTCTTCTTCTCCCCACGGGTGCTCCTTGCACTGTTGGGCACGCTGTGTTCTAGAACCCTGAGGAACCCGCGGCCGTGGCACTTCACATGGGCCATCATCTCCGGGGCCCTGGCTGAAGCTGGGATGGGGGAAGATGAAAGTGAAGGAAACACAGTGATGGCAGGAGCCTTCCTCACCCCGGCAGGCAGAGCAAAGCAACAAAGAGGCACATTGCCTTGATGCCTCACCAGTCGTCGGGGAAGAAGAGCTCGTTCATTTTTAAAAAGCAGCAAAGAACTGCAGCCCCAGTGCAGCTCCCACGTGCGGTTGGGGGAAGGCCAGGTCTCTTCCCAAAGGCCTGGGACTTTGGGAAGGGAGGTCTTTCCACCCTCTCTGAGTGTGCTGGTCTTTGCCGACTACTCTTCCTGAAGGCAGAACGCCTGGGACATCTTGCACAGGAAAATAAAATGAGACGTGACACGGAATGTTTAGATGTTTATGGGGACTTAGTCGCTAGAAGTTTCCCCAGGTGGCAACTTAGTTATTGCAATTAGAGCTTAGGATTGCATTCCAGCCACCCTGCTTAAAGCCAGTTCCTGCTGGGTGCTGAGGCACCCACGCTGTTGGAGGAATCTTGTTTTCTGCCTTCGTGATGATGGAGAAGGTGGCTCATAAGCCATTTGCTTGGTAGAGCAAGATTTTCTCTTTACAGCCCACATGCGGCATAGGAACCCGCAGACACAGCTTTGCAGAGGAGAGTTTCGAGAGCATTAGGCCTGCGAAAGCGGGCACTTTCTCCGCATTTTTCCTGGGAAGAAAATAGACATCTGACTTACGCTTGTGTCTCTGTCACAGCCGTGACACCATCTCCAACACCCCCGTCTGGGACAACACCCCAGACACGGGGGGCTTCCAAACCAAGGACATTTATGTCCCACAGTTCTGGAGGCTGGGGGTCCCAGACCGCAGTGCCGGGTCCGGCCAGGTGTCTGGTGAGGACCCCCTCCCGGGCTCACGGCTATCTCCTTGCTCTGTCCTCAGCAGAAGCAGGGGGAGAGCTCTCTGGGGTCTCTCTTCTCAGGGCGCTTGTCCCATTCCTGCCCTAATTGCCTCCAAAGCCTCTGCCTCCATCCCATGGGGGGATTAGGCTTCAACCTATGAATCTGGGGGGCCAAGGACATTCAGGGCACAGCACAGCCTCGCCTCTACTCCCTGTAAGTTGGGGTTCCGTTTAGCTACAGGAAGGTCCTCGGGTGGAAAGTGTGCTGTGTGGTTTTGGCTCCCGTAGACAGCCTGAGGGGACCTCGAGGAATAAACAAGGGCTGGAGTTAAATTGGAAAGCTCAGTTCATTTCTGCTCCTGTTGGTACCCTCTACGGCTCTATTTCTGAACACTCACGTGATAGCATTGTTATGGCCAAGTGGAAAATTGGATTTTCTATTCTACTCCTTAGTGTTCACACTGGATTTTCCGTCTCTGCTAATACCTGATAAAAAGTAATCAATAACAGCACAAAGGAAAAAATAACAAACTTGCATAGGGCTGTATATAATATTGAAACCAGTCCGTGCAAGAAGTGTCTCTCCCAGTGATTTTCGCTGATCCCTAAAGCAAAGCCTCCCTACTGTTCTCACGAGATTTGCACCTTCAGAGCAGGGGCTTCGTGATTCCAGACAAACCCTCCCTTCCTCAGAAACCCTCCTGGAACAGGAGACCAGGACCGGGCGGTCCATGTAGCTCGACAGAGGGGGCCACTTCCATCCCGGAGAGAGGAGGCAGGCCCAGAGCTGGATGAAGCCAGGCGCGCATCTCAGAGGACGGTCTGCTTGGAACATCTCGCATCACTGCCGTCCCTCACAGGAGGCCACACAAAACATCGCAGAATTATGGGCTCCAGGACTGGGGAACTGTTACAGGGTGGCTGTGCTGTCCTCACAGGGAGCTCCCTTCTTTCTCTCCCGCCACCCATCTCCCCTCAGACGTCTACGTCCGGGGTCGTCCTCTGTGCGAAAGGATGGCACTTGAATATGCGCTTCCTGAAGCTCTGTCATCAGGACGGCCCAATTTTTACGTTGTTGCCATCTTCTCAACCGTCTCTCCAACGCGCTTCTCGTGTCCCTGAGTCAGTAGGAGTCTCTCAGAAATGGGAATCGTGCTCTGCCCTTAGGCACAGCGGTCATCACACCTTTAAAAGGTGTTCTTCACAGTGATTTTCACCCCAAAAGAGCAGGCAGGACAGGAAAGAGTGGAGACAGGGTCATGCATTGTGTTGTGGACATTCAGAGGACGTCCCCGTGCAGAGGCCCTGTGGCCAGCCTGGGGTTGGCTGCTGAGGCCGCACGGCCACTGCCCAGAATCCTGGGGTCCAGGGCCTCCTGAGAGCCCTGCAGTGTGACGGCTCAGGAGCAAGTGCACGATGCAGGACGCATGATGGGGGGGGGGGGTAGAACATGCACAGAAGGCGGGTCCCCATCTTCTGAGTCTGTGTTTGTGCCCCTGACCACCGGCATGGTGGAAAACGCCAGGCTTCCTAAAAACTCAGGCTTACACTACTATTGAAGAAAATTTGGATGTCTCTAGATTACTCAAGGCCAGGTGGTCAGTGGGCAGTAAAGAGATTTCTTCTCTCTTCTGTGACACTCCAGGGAGATGCAACCCGATCAAGCAAATAGAAGGGTCCCAAATCAAGCTCCTCCGCCAAACACCTCCCCCATCCAGAAGACACATTCTCAAAAAAAATCCACCATTAGAGATTTGTTTCTTTGGCAGTAACACATTGAATGATTGAGGTTAAAGTATAATTTCTTCAGTCATGCTCTTCTACCTCAGGACGATCTGCAAGAACAGAGGTTCTGTGAAGAAAGCCGTATTTTCAGCTAGGATTGGAGAGAAGGAAGAGGCCAAGCACAGGAGAATCCTATGTTTTCACTAGACTACTACATCAGCAGGGAAGACCATTCTTTCATACAACATTTAATATCTGAAAGACCTACAGCAGTCTTTATTTTTTAAAATTCCAGCTTGAAATATTTTGTTTTTGTATTTTGTAAAATAACTATCTAATTGAGAAAATGGTGCTGTATTGGACATAAAAGTTACTTTAACTGGCATTTGAATCCTGTGCTGGTAGGAAAAATTGTGATCCATCACTTCCTTTCCCAGTTAGGGAACAGAGAGGGTCCCTCCGGAGGGCGCGAGATGCGTCAAGGCTGTTCACTCTCCATCAGTTCTCCGTGAGCACAGGGGCTGGTCGATCGTACCCGCTCCATGAAGTCACATACTGTCAGCCTTCATACTTGTCTAGGCTGTGTCTTTGGTGTCCCTTTGGACTTGGGACGATTGGCATGGGAAGGACTGGGTCAAAGTGGAAGGCTCAGACACCGTCCCTGCATCTCACACATTTGCACAAAAAGGAACTGTCTCTCCAGCTCAAAACAGCCCGTTTTCAGCTGACCCGGACCGGACAGTCTGGGGCTCTTTCAGAGATATCACACCACCTCGGAGGGGAAGGGGCCGCCAAGACTGCCAAGGAAAGAGCTGCTCAGTTACAACCCAAGAAGGAAAATCCTGCAGATTCTGCCGACTGCAAAGGACATTTTGGAAGGGATAGCAGACACTTCGCCATCTCTTTCATCAGTGTGTGTGTGGCCCTGAGTTCTCAGAGGCCAGAGATGTCGAAAATTCCCAAGCTCGCCTGCCGCATTATAGAGCAACTGTTTTCATTGCTGGCCTTTAGATATCATCATATGAAAAATACATGTGCGGCTCTTAGATTTGGATTTGAACCGGGAGTCTCATTTCAAATGTGCTGTTGTATCCTACACAAACCCTTCCACATGTGGCCACCTTCTGCATGTGGACAGCCTCCTTTCAAAGATCGATCAGCCTTTGATAAATTTTTAAATTAACAGCCAACACAGGGAGCTTCACCATCCCGGACACTCTTCTAGAATCACGCTGGTTTGACAAAGTCCCTCTTTGAAGCCGAGCCCAAAATGACCAGGGCTCTGGGCGTGGCCTCTGCTCCCAAAAGCGTCTGCCACCTGCCGCTGCACCTGCCCATTGTGGTCTCATCGAATTGCACACCGGTCCCCCGCACTGTGTCACTCCATTCTTACCACAGGGGTGTCACCCTTGCAGCCCTCTGCAGAACCCTGCCTTCACTCCAGACCCACCAGCCGCGCTCAGCTCGACTGTCATAAACCCTCCTTGGTTTCTCTCATAAGGCCGATTTCCCTTGTTTCACTCCATCCGGGCTGCTATCACAAAAATACAAAACAAAACAAAACAAAACAAAAAAACACTGTAGCCTGGGTGGCTTATAAAAGACGGAAGTTTATTTCTCACAGTTCTGGAAGCTGGGGATTCAAGGATCAAGGAAACAGCATGCTGCTTTGGGGTCTGGTGAGACCCCGCTTCCTGGTTCACAGATGGTTTTCTTCTTGCTGTGCCCTCACAGGGCAGCAGGGGTGAGGGAGCTTTCTGGGGCCCCTCGTGGGGGCTCCACCTTCATGACCTCATCTAAACCTCATTACCTCCCAAAGGCCCTAACTTCAAACACTTATCTTGGGAGTTAATTCTTTAACAAGTGAATTTTGGAGGAACACACACATCTGATCCATAACAGAGAGACAAGTCAGCAGTCACGTGGAATGTTCTCCTCATCTAGCTCAGCAGAAGCTATGAAATGATTCTTGTTAAACCGTTATGGAAACCATCTGTTTGTGCCTGACGTTGACATTGGCCAGACCATCCACCGTGCTCCCTGCAACCCCACATGCCCTCCCACCTTGGGATGGTGTTTCTGCCTCTGGGATGGCTCCGTGAAGACAGGAAACTCAGAAGAAGCTACCTAACAATGTAAGCAGGCATTGGATACCCGCCTATAGTCCTGTGGCTACAGGGAGTATATTTTCCCAATGCAGTGTTTCATTTCTGCTAATTCTGACAAATCTCCCCTTTTCAAAGGATAAGAATCACTTTTGATGTTGGCAACCACAGAACAGAGAGTAAGACCAACCTACCCAGCAAACTAAGAGTGATACCTTTCTTGCTGTGGCCCCTCGCCTTCTTGTGCTGTTTTAGAAGACCCTTCCCTGAATTCACAACTCAAAGAGCTACATGCCCAGTATTCCTAGGATCTAACTCATATTTCCAGCTTCCAGCCAGTCGCACTTTATTCATTCAGTCCATGCATGTAAATTGAGAGCCTGCTTCGTGCAGTCGATGTGCTCTGGGCCAGGGATGGGCAGCCCACCTGGTCCCTCTCAGAGCACTTACGGGCCAGTGAGGAGAAGAGACTTTTCACCAGTAATCACACATGTCATCATGGAATATGACAAGTGCTAGTTTGTATGTGTCTTATGTCCTCTGGTGTGTCTAAAACCATTCTGGCATCTGCTTCTCGGTAGACCCAGATTAACAAAAATTGTAGACATTCAGATGTACTTGAAACCATAAGAAGAGACAATATTGTTCAGCATGAATGTAGAGAAAGGAGCTCAGGTCCTTGCCCTAAAGAGGAGCAAGCAAGAAATCAGAAATCCCAGGTAGGAGAGACAGTATGCCAAGAAGCAAGCTGATTTATGCCGTAGAAATCCAGAAGACCTGAGAAACTGGAGGCAGGCAGCAGAACTTCTGAGGACAGAGATGGGGATGGTGGAAAATTTGCATTAGAGGCAGTTAGACCCTTCGAGTCTCTCCCTCCTCTCCCTCAACAGAAGACTGGAGATTTCCCCTCCGAACTGAAGAATGCCAGGCATAACTTAGCAGGGAGCCCTACTGAAAATGCAAAATCAAGTGAATGCCACTTGATTCTGCTACTGAGTGGGGAAGCCAGGTCCTCCTGCGTTCACCTGTCAGCATGCCGGTGGCCCTCTTCCTGTGCCCAGACAGGAGACGGGAAGACTTCTTTCCAGGGCAGTTGGCTACTGCCACTAAAGTCAAGGGCTCTTAAGCTCATTTACTGTGAGTGGAGCCCACCACTCTACAAGCAGGGCCCATGTGCTGTTCCAGGCCCATGCATAATTCCTCACTCTGAAACACAGATGACCACTGATCAAGGTGTGGAAGGGCCTATCATGAAACACAGAGTTCAGAATAAACAAACAGGAAAAAAAGATCTTGGAGGAAATAGGCAATGCCAAAAGGAAGGGAAAAGAACCTTTTAATGAAACCCATTTTACTTAGTGGGTTTAGAGAAATAAGAGGTTGCAAACATGAATCAAGCATAGCATCCCCTAAAAAGGGGATATTTGGAGATCAAAAGCCATCTCTCGGATATTAAAAATGCTACGGTAGAAATAAAAAAATTTAATTGACTCCTTGAAAACACAAAAAGTTGAAAAAATTGGCCAAAAAATAGAATATAGAGGCAAAGAAATGAATAACCAAAAGAGAAAGGGACAGAAAATCACAAGATTGTTTCAGAATATATGACATCCTGCTGATAAGAGTCACAGAGAGGAAGGAGGGAACTGCGAGGCAAGGAATGACTGGGAAAGGCAGTTCCAGGAAGTAGCCGCATTGAAAGTTCCCCTGGATTTCCCAATATGGAAAGAAGGCACGCCCTTCGGGAGTTTCAGGGCATTGATGATAAAGACATCAAAGTATGCAAAAAGGAAAAAAAATGCAAGTAAAGGATAAATAATCAGAATGTCATCAACTGCAAGACTAGTGTCACAACATAATGAACAAATGCCTTCAAATTTCTTCAAATTATTTCCAATTTAAAATGTTATGTTCAGCTGAATAATGAAGTATTCACACTTGGAAAGAAATTACCTTGAGGGATTTTTCTTAGAATACAGGTGAGAAGATGCTTCATCAAAACTAGGGTCTGATTTTGGGTTTATTTATTATTTATTAAGTATAAAATATTGAATATGGGAAGCAGAATTTTCCAAAAAAAAAAAAAAAAGAAAAGCAAAGGCCATATGAAATCGCAGGATGACCATACTATACTGGGGGCACCCTGGACCGAAGTTTTCAGAGAAGAGTTGTCTAAGAAAGAAAAAAGGAAAAGAGAAGGGAAATTGACAGATTACTCAATGCGATGTGTTTGAGTGATGAGAAGACATTCTACACAGGGAAGAAAGCTTAAGGATCAATTACAGAAACTCAGAAAATCAAGAAATAGAAAAAAAATGCAAGGCAATTATTAACTGAAGAGGAAACATGCAATTGTTTAAGAAACAGGATGTAATCACAAAACAAAGTCTCGGTGAATTTTGACCTTGTCTCAGGATATAAAATCAATGCACAGAAATCAGTTTCATTTCTATACACCAACAATGAGACAGAAGAAAGAGAAATTAAGGAGTCAATTCCATTTACAATTGAACCCAAAGCCATTAAGATACCTAGGAATAAACCTAACCAAAGAGGCAAAGTTTCTGTACTCATGAAAAAAAATTGAGGAAGACACACAGAAATGGAAAAATGTTCCATGCTCATTGATTAGAAAAACAAATATTATAAAACGTCTATGCTACATAGAGCAATCTACACATTCAATGCAATCCCTATCAAAATACCATCAACTTTTTTTCACAGAACTGGAACAAATACTCCTAAAATTTGTATGGGACCAGAAAAGACCCCGGATAGCCAAAGGAATGTTGAAAAAGAAAGCCAAAGCTGGTGGCATCACAATTCCGGACTCAAGCTCTATAACAAAGCTGTAATCATCAAGTCAGTATGATACTGGCACAAAAACAGACACATAGATCAGTGGAACAGAAGAGAGAACCAGAAATGGACTCTCACCTCTATGGTCAACTAATCGATAAAACAGGAAAGAATATCCAATGGAAAAAAGTCTCTTCAACAAATGGTGTTGGGAAAATTAGACAGCCACATGCAGAATTCTGACCTTGTCTTAGTATTTATTTATTTATTTATTTATTTTTAGACTTAAAGGCTTTTATTTCTTGGGGTATCTCCAAAGCTTTGAGAGAAGGAAGGGAGACAATGAATGGATAATTTCACAAATAATCAATCCTTTACATGTAAATTTAGTATTTTAAATACTAAGTGCTTTGTTGGGAGCAGGATAAGAGTACAGAAGGGAGAGCTAAGACCTCATCTTTGGTAGTATATTAATAAATCATAGCTCAAATGGAAAAGACTCAAGAAATCACTCTATGTCTGCTATTTAAAAATATGACTGCATCATGGTCTTAAAATACCATTTCCCACAAAACAAGCCAAGGCTCCACGGAGAAATAGCAATTTCAGGTTTTCAGCGTGGGACACGTGAAATGATACTGAATCATCGTGTCGCACCATTGAGTAAGGGAGCTGCAGAAGACCCCCAGGACCACAGTCAAAGACGTCCGTGGCAAATTTGAACTTCGAGGCTCTCATTAGCCCAAGATGGGACATTTGGAGTATCGGTAGGGTAATAACTGCAATAGATTGAAACATAAAAGATGCTTACAGCCTTGAGTTCCTAAACGTTCTAGAAGAGAAAAACGCTAACTGATCGCAGTTGGTGGGTGTTAGGGAAATAAGTCATTCTTCTGAAAACTGGGAAACACAGGGCAAGCCAAACGTCCATTCTGACTTTCCATGCAAGCTGTATCCCTGGACTTTCTGTGTATAGAAACACTCCAGCTAACACGGGAAGACAGACCGACAGAATTATACTATCACCATTTGTCATCCCTAAAAATGGAATAGATCAAATTATTGATCATCCATGACTGCTCACAAAGCAAAATGAAGGACAGTCAGACGTCGTGTGCCTGCAGAATAAAGAACGGGGAGCCACATTTGAAGGAGTCTTATGGGGAGAAAAATCAAGCCTGAATTTCGATGAAACCTCTAGCTCCATTTATCAAGTGGTAGGAAATACAGAGGACCCTGCTAAATGATAGCACAGGTTTCAATTAACAAAATCCAGAGTCTGGGAATCTCCATAGGACAAATGTCCTGATTTCTTCAACTGAGAAATTGAGAGGAAACACACACACAAGAGATGAAGAGACAGTTTATAAATTAGAAGAGATTTAGGAGACATTTCAACCATCTCTTTCTCTCTCTCTCTTGCTCCTTCTTCTCTCTCTTTCAATCTGAGTTCAAGGTGGACACAGGAGCCTCTGACAAGCTGCTTTCAATGCCTGCCCCTGAATCTCAAATATGTCTGCCCCACACGTGAAGAAAGAGCTTGGATCGCACCCCTCGCTCATACTCTCAAGTCCGTGATGCTATCGACAAGCATCTCTATCCTCGTCCCTCCCCGGTGTTCGCATCTCCCCACTGCCTCCCGGGAGAGCAGGTCTGCACCACAACCCACGCTATACCCTCCTTCCCTTCCCTTCTTCCTTCTCACCGTGGTTTCTCTTGAATACACTTCTTTCTCCCTAGCCACATTCACGCCAGATCCCTCTTCATTCACACATTGCTCCAATTCTTCGTAATCAGACCTCTGGCAACACTGACTCAGTTTCCATCTCGAACACAATGCCTGTCTCTTTAGGTCTGGTGATTTTGAAGTGACAGGAAATGAACATGAGGAAGCAAAGGCTGAGCCGATGTAGGAGTAGGGACCCATGTCCCCCCGGCTGTCTCCCTCTCTCACACGTACACACATGGCACACATACGTTCACAAAAAATTCCTCCTTCTACACAGATCATTCTGTTGTAAACAGACCCCAGCAAGCCAGGCATTGATGGAATATTAAAATTATCAGTAGTTGCTGAGGCATGAGTATTTAAAATACATCTACCTAACTGTTTATCCCCAGATAGCATAGGGGAAAAAAATACCTCCAAATCCTATACCCAAAAGTCAGTAAATAAAAAGCCTCCTTTCGAAAAGGAATGAAAAGATATATTTTTGACAAAGGCGATTCAGATTCTATTTCATTTCTAGCACTCAAATACTGCAGGAATAGGGAAAACGAGGCATCCAGAGAACAGAATTCAAATCTCATGCTTTTTAATACAGCATAAGTTTAGATTCATTATGTTTCTTGGGAAATCTCCTTCTTCAGAATATTTAATTCGACACAAAGTAAGTACACGTGAGGACACAGAATTTATACCAGTGGCTAAAACAAAGAATCAATAATGAAGGGACTCCAGAAAACAGGGGGAGGGTTAAGGGAGCAAATAAGCAATGGTACATCCAGAAAGATCTGCAGCCCCAGAGGAAGGACCACCCAGCAGGAGCTGTGGTCACAGAGGAGAGCTGGGTGCCTGAGACGAGGCTCTGAATGTTGGAGGAGCAGGAAACAAACACCGACTCTCCCTTCTCCCCCTGGCACTGCTTCCCTTCGGCTGAATCCGAGTGGGGTCCTGGTCTGGGAGCCCAAGAGATGGCTGTGTGCACAGGTGAGGCCCTGGGGCAGAAGCAGGGCAGAGCAGGTCAGGAGAGCCAACTGGAGAGTGGACTGGGAAGCCAGCGGAGAATCAGCAGCACCCCAGGCTCCACGTCTTCCCTTCTGGCTGCGTGTTTGCATTTCTCCCCGGACTCAGTTGCCTCAAGGCATCTGGGACTTGGTTGGGACCCACCCTTCCTCCTTCACCGACAGTTATCGGTATTCTTTGAGCTTAATAACCCAGCTGGAAAATGCGGACTGTCGCCAGTGTTTTAGATTCAGTGTCCAAACTCAGCAGTGTTCCGGTTAAATTTCTGGCTGTCGCTTAATATTTCCATGCTACAGGAAATTGAAGCCAGGTTACTTGGGTGTAACGTGAGCAGGTCTGTGTGGTAAAAATATATCAGTTGTCCCGGCAGAGCAACAGTTAACTGAAGATTTTAGATACAATGTCCGAAGACTCAGCGCTTGGTCTATCAACTACTCCGTCGGCCCTGTACACCCTTCCCACCTCAGAGCGTGTCTATGGCTCATGTAAAAACCAAACTTAAGAAGTTGTGGATGTCGAGCTGAATAAAGATTCAGAGGTGGGTGCCTAAGAGACCGCGCCTCTCCCCAGAGACCCAGACTGCGACTGGACCAGCGTAGTAGCAAGGTTTATCATTAGGGTTCAGAACTGGTGAATTCTTGAACTTCCCAATGCACAGTCTTTTGCTTTATTATAAAAGGACGCCGAAAAGATTGACCCTGAATAAACGCACATCTGCACTAGGTTCGAATCATAACCTTATCCCTGCTTCCTGGCTCTAGTTGAAAAGAGGTTGAATCCATTTTGCCTGGGACGACGACTCGCCTGCGTCGTCTCCCTCTCACCCTTCCCCGATGAACAAAAGGATGGCTCGCTGCACCTACTTATTTCCTTCAACCCTGCTTGCCCTCTCGTGTCCTCTCTACATCTCCTCAATTATCCTAGTGTTTGAATCACCCTTTACTGGTCGAGGTGAGAGCGATGAAGCTATCAAAGCGTGTTTGCTTTTTATTCTAGATGCGATAGGAAAATAGTGGAAGGTTTTAAGCAAAGAAAGAACATGATCTAATTTATGGTTTTAAAGTATCCCTCTGGCTACTATGCGGCAAACAGACAAGGCTGGTCGGAGGCCGTGGCAGTGGGACAGATGTGAGATATTAGCGGCTGCCTTGCTCGGGAACACTGGAGGTGATAAATGGGAACATATTGGGTATATGCTTTCAAGATAGAGCCAGGAAATGTGCTGATGGATTGGGTGTAGGACCTCAGCTGTTAATGATACCCCTGCAGTCATTTGCCGGAACAACTCAAGGAACGAGCATGTCCTTTGCTAAGGTGGGAAACGAGGGGACTCTGGCAGGAAAAATCAAGAGTTTTGTTTTGGACTTTTTATCTTATTTTATTTTTAAGGATTTTATTTATTTATTTTAGATATAGAAATCGAGAGACAGAGAGAGCAAGCAGGGGGAGGAGCAGAGGAAGAAGGACAAGCAGACTCCGTGCTGAGCTCAGAACCCGATGCCGGGCTTGATCCCACAACCCTGAGATCATGACGTGAACTGAAATCAAGAATCAGACGCTCAACCAACTGAGCCACCCAGGTGCCCCTGTTCAGGAGACTTTATATGGAATCTTCCATTTAGGCATCCAGGTGGTGACGTCAGGATGTCTGAGTCTGGAGCTGGGGACAGAAGATGTGCATCTCAGAGTCCTCGGTTCGTGGGGTATTTAGGTAGTGGAACTAGACAGGGTCACCTGAGGGAAAAAAAAATACACATGCAGAGAACAGTTCTAGGGAAAGAGCCCTAAAGGATCCCATAATGTAGAGACTGGAAACCGGGGACAAGGGAGCAAAATGGCTCAGAAGCAGCCTCCAGGAAGACAGGAAGGAACCTGTGTGAGTTTCATTTTTCTTTTACTCTAAAAATGGGTGCTGCGTGTCTCTAAAACAGGGGATTATGAAACCCACCTGTGACTCATACAAATTCTATGAAGCAAGTCCAGCAATGCGATCCGGTACATTCTCCCTAGAAATAGCTCCGTGTTTATCTGTGTGTGATGTGGACGCCCACACGCAGGCTCAAGCCCGTCTTCACAGACTTGACGTTCAACATCCATGTGCACTTCTAGCCGCCCACCGCCATGGAGATCTGGGAACACGTGATTCCCGGCAATCTAGTCTAAAGATAACCAGTCTGTTTTACTTTTCTGGAAGATCAATTTGACATTTTAATTACGTGTTAAAGTTCAACCAAATCTATTACTATTGAATATTTTGACAAGGTCTTTCATCCTATGTTGAGATTCCAGGAACCCACTGCTCCACGGTAATTACATAAGATGAGAGGAAAAGAAAAAGGAGTAAGTGGGTCACTTGCCCACTGCCTAACTGGAAGGAAGGAAGCCTTGGAAATCGGAGACCCTGCATCTTTGCGTAGAGTGCAGTTCTCTCTGGCTGCCTAAGAAATTGCACAATGCCTCACGCAGCTTTTATTCCCCACCGATGCCGTGGGCTGGGGGTCTGCAGGGGCCTTCGTTGGGTCCCTCTGGCTCAAGGCTTCCAAAGTGTGCAGCCAAGGTGTGGCTGGGGGTGAACCCACTTCCATGCTCTCTCCCATGGCCCTTGGTGGCTTCGGCTCCTTGTGCCCAGGGCCTCTCCGGAGGGCAGCTGGCAGGGCACCATGGTGGAACCCGGGACTCAGGCAGCCTGCTGTTTTGATTAGAAGCCCGTCATTGAGTCCAGCCCACACTCTGGGGTGGCGGGCCACAGAGGGGAGTGTGGGGGGTCTGCAGATAGCCAGGAAGCAGCACATCCGATCGCAACGCTAAGAGATCGTGTGCCTTTGACAAGGAGTGTGAAGCGTTTCGGGGAGTCAGTAATGATTTTTAGGCCCCGCACAGCACCCGTCTTCGAGTTGGCAGATGAGGGGGAAACAATTATGCTCTATTCCTACTGCAGCGAGCTTCTCCTACATGTCGTCTTAATGCAGCACATTTCAGCCGAGCAGCAGCCTCGGAGCGCCGAGCAGTGACTTGGCAGTGCGGGTTATTTTAATGAACACTTTCAAGTAAGTCTTCGCCATCTGTTTTCTTTCCTAATTACAAACCTACACTCATTTGCAGTTACATCATTAAAAGCGCGATTCTGGCGGCGCGCTCTAGATGCTTGTCTAGCTTGTCCTCTTGGATCTAAACACATTTCCTCCGTGGCGATGTCTTGAAATCCAAGGCATCTCATTTGAGGTGAAGACACAAAAGCCAGTATGACTGTATGTACGGCACTCAAACGTACGGGATTCACGTCTTGATTCTCGCGCTTTCCTTCTCTCTCTGTGTTTCTCTGTAATTCTATTATTGCAAACAGGAATTCTCTTTAAGCAGGATTTTACATTTCAAATTCCCCAAATGTCTTTGGTAATTTTAGCTTGCTTTAGGGATAAGGGGAGGATTTAAGCAGAAGCCCTTTAAACAGGAATTAAACTCATTTGCACAATTTAGACCTGCAGATCTCTCCGGAGCTCGACGAGGCATTTTACAGAATTTAACACTGCAAATATTGTTCTATTTCTCTGCTTTCCCTCCCTAAGGAATTATTCATCAAGACAAACTCTAAAACAAATCAAGAGCTACCAAGAGATACATAGCTTTAAAAATCATCGGCTGGTATTCAAAAGAGAGCGGGCGATTTTGCATCTCAGAGGATGCTAGCATTTCAGAAAGGACAGATGCCAATCATCAGGACTACTGATGTTGCGGCATGGGAGGGAGCAATGCATTGTGGGCCTTGTAAATATTGACAACCTGCAAAACAGCCTCCCCGCCCCCGCTGCGCTGTAAGAATGCACCAGGCAGCCCTTCCACGGGCACTGAACCCCAGGGAGGAATGACTAACACTGCCTCCATCCACTAGGTGCAGATGATGAGCGCCTCCTGCCAGCTGATGCGGTTTTGCTGAAGAAGTGGTCCAGGTGTGATAGTGCCTAGGAACACCAATCGCATGCTTGAATGCCTTTCCTTAAGCCCGCAGACATTTCCGATTGGCAGACAGGCCAGCGCAGGCGCAGTAGGGGAGCATCGTGTCTAGGTTGTTCTCTTGGATTCATCAGCCTTTGGGACCTTTGATGTGGTGAAATTCACTGGGCGGTAATGGGTCCCCTCCTGCACCCGGGGTGGAAAGCAGGGGTGGAAAGTGTCAGAGGACCTTGGGG
Source organism: Ursus maritimus (assembly GCF_017311325.1). Lineage (NCBI taxonomy): Eukaryota > Metazoa > Chordata > Mammalia > Carnivora > Ursidae > Ursus > Ursus maritimus. The sequence continues at coordinate 59,129,365 of NW_024423897.1, forward strand.
AGGACAGTGTTGGAAAAAGAGGACTCGGGTTTCTGTGCGCGCTCATGGCTTTAATTGGAATGGATCCGTATGTCCTCCCTTCGGTCTGGTTTGCGACGATACCCCACTCATTTCCTTAATGTGTGCCTGAGGAGGGCCTGTCATCCGGTCGCTGAACACCACATCATCCTAATGTCCTCAGCCTGGGGCATTTTGCCTGCCAGTCCCTGGAGCTTGGATCGTGCTCCAAAAATTATCCTTTCTAACACCACACTTAGAGCTCCTACACAATTTCAGTCTACTTAATTCTGCTCAAGTCGGTTAAGAAAATAGTTCTACAAAAACTGCTGGTTACGGGCTTCTAATTTCCTGTCATTACAAGATGCTGGAGTTTTAAAATATCAGTCCTTGAGTGCAGAGGAGAAACGCCACACCAATGAGTGCAGGTGTGTCCAGAGAAAGCTTTAAAGGCAGAATGTTCCAGAGAGAGTTTATGGAACAGATGTGAACTGACCTGTTATTTCAGAAATGCTGGGAAAGTTGATGAGCTCCTCTAAGGGGTTGACTGTGGGCTTGTCTCCATTCTCAGTGGTGGGAGAGGCTCCTTCCCAGGGTGCTTGCTTTCTTGCTGTGGAAACTGGACCTCTCTACCTCAAGTGTTTTGAAAATTGTGTCATATCATCTGGGGTTGGGGACTAGAGGAGGAATAATAAGCATGATGAAAATTCAGAGTGGAAAAAACACAGAGGAGCACAAATTTCAAAGCAGAAATTATCCATGGGGGAAAAAGAAGCTGAGGGCAGTGGAAGAGATTATACATGAGAATGGATGGGAACAAGTGGCTGCATTCTCTTTGGATCAAGAGTTTTTATTGTTTTTTTTATAATAATTTTTTATTATGTTATGTTAGTCACCATACAGTACATCCTTAGTTTCTGATGTAGTGTTCCATGATTCATTGTTTGCGTATAACACCCAGTGCTCCATGCAATACGTGCCCTCCTTACTACCCATCACCAGCCTAGCCCAATCCCCCACCCCCTCCCCTCTGAGGCCCTCAGTTTGCTTCCCAGAGTCCATAGTCTCGTGGTTCATTCCCCCTTCTGATTACCCCCCCTTCCTTCTTCCCTTCCTAATAATAATGAATGTTCTTAAGGCATCGATGCGACCTCTTGTAAGTATTCCCTTGTTTAGCTTTTCCCCACTTTGGAGTCTTTGTGAAAGTTCAGGTCACTCAGTTACTATTTGGAGCCTGGACAGACACGGTCATAGGAGCTGGAGCCCTAGAGAGAGCTGGGTCTGGGGCTTTTTTGATGACCCCAGGGCCCCGGCAGTGGGCACGTGGCTGAGGGCCAGAGTCCCCTCTTCCCACCTAACAATGGAGAGGTTCCACATCTCACAGCTGCTGGCCAGAGAGAACAGACCTGGTAACGTGCATAACTCGTAAAACTGTACCCAAACGAACCCTACAAGAAGGGGTCGTTTCGGAATCTGTCAGGATGCAGAGAAGGCCCCAGGTTGTCTGGGTGTGAACTAACGAAAAATCTCGGTTGTGTCCGGTGACCGCCACGCACTGGCATGGGTGAGAAGGTGTGTCTGGTGGGGCTGTGGGGAGGCATCCAGCTGCTTTAGCCTTGACAACATGGGCGACCACACCAGTTCCCCTGTGCATCCTTCTAGCCACAGAGTGCTCAGTGGTGTCTAAACAAAATCTCCCGTGCCTTAATAATGAGCACTAACGCCATTGGCCATCCTTCCGTCTTCACTTGAAGGCAGAAACTGGCTCTGGGTCCTAACCTTCTTAGGTTCTAGAGGAGAAATCTTCCCCAGTGCATTCTCTTATCCCAGCTGCTAGGAGGAATACTGACCTTGTATTTTGTCTTCCACTTTTGTTCATGAAATGTCCTGGATTGTCTTGTGGCAGGGCCTGGAACGCACACACTGGCTCTCCCCAGATTACAGGAGCGCAGCGGGAGCTAGCGAAGATGCCCCAGCCTCACCTGGGACACAGGTGGCCCCATAGTCACACATACTTGTAACTCCTGCCCCATATGGTGACACCGGAACCAGACACACCCCATGCGTTTCTAGGAGGCCCTGAAGGGAGAGGCACCACGGTCTCCTCAATCTGGCCCGAACCTCAAGTGGCACCGGTCTGTCACCAGCCTGATAGATCTGGCTGTCCTCGACCGTGAGAGCCAGGCGTCCTGCCCTCGGACAGTCCTGCTGCTGCGGCTCCCACTCCAGCTTGGCCAAGGGGCTTTCCCCACGTGGGAAGAACAGGAATGCACACCACCTTCTTCGTACCAGAATGACAACGGCTTACAAAGTGATCTGTTTGGGTCCCACATCAACTCTCATTAAGAAATGGTTCTTTCAGGTTTTCCGTGTAGCCCCACCTCTGAAGGGGTCACTGAATATATGGGGTCAGGGAAGGATCCACCTGATTCTTTGTCCCAAAGTAGAGGATCGGATCCCCCTTCTTTGGGATGAATTGATCTCCAGGAGACCCTCTGAGCCCTCCCAGCAGCCCTGGGATGTGACCACGCATTCACCAACACCCACAGGGCCACGTACGGGGAGCTGGCTGCTGTCTGAGGAAAGGACATCATTCCCAAAGTGCCAGGAGCACTTGCAAGGGAGTACCTTGCTGTTTCATAATTCAGTGTAAGTGCCACGGCTATGGGACTTGTCCCTATATACGCAGTAATCCCTGAGCTATTGGACTTTTCCAATCCCTTTGACTCAAGCACACTGCATCTGCCCCCAAAATTCCTTTTAAAATAACTTCCTCCATAGTCGTAAACTCTTCAGAGCCCATGTTCCTTAGTGATGAGAGCAAAATTTAAGATGCAAACAAAAAGATTGTAATGAGTCATCTACCATTTGAATGGTAAAATAAAAGAGCCCTCCCTGTCCTTGTAGAATGTGAGATGCTTTCCTCTTAGCAATAAATCATTTCACTCCGTGAGAGATAACCATTTCATCATTATACATGTAAGGTCCCCGTGGAAAAGGCTGACCCCCAATGCTCTGCGGGGGAAAAGACGCAGCTCTAGTGGAATGTGGTGCTTCAGCTCTCTGTGGGTCAGAAATGAATGTAAATATTGACGAGCTTTAAAACTTACAGAAGCCTCAATGAAAAAAAATTTTTTTTTTAATTAGACCAGTGAAACCAGGTCAGAAACATAAGGTGTAGGGCGTGTGCAGGGAGACTTTGGAACTTGGATCCTTGGTTGTGAAGTCTTTCCAACTGGGAGAGACAAGAGGGATGGGAAACGGGCTCAGGAGATGTTAGCTCTGTCAGGAGTGGTAGAAATCAAGGGTGTTTTTGCTCACTTGCTCTCATTTCATGCCTGAGAAGCATTCCCAAGGACAGAAATCTGGGGGAAGAGACTGGGAGACTGTGTAGAAATAGATTTAGAATAGCGTGTATCCACGTTTTCCAGAAGTCAGGAATACAGTGAAAGTCAGGAATACAGTGAAATTTTTTCCCGAAGTCTCCCTGGAGGAGTTAAAAAGTATCGTTAAAAGCCAGAGGAATTCCCCACAATGTACAAATTGGCATGTGAAGTCAGCCAGTCTTTCCAAACTGGAGAAGAGGGAACCAAGACCACTTAGGTGGGTGAGAGGCCTTTGAGGTTTCGATTCCCTCCAGGAACATAAATCACGTTGCACAGTGATATTGTAAAGTGTTCTTCTCTAATGTCAAACATGATGATAGGACGGCCTGGCTGGGAGCCGAAGGGGTGCCAGTACGTTCATGGGGACATTGCTGCCATGGAATGGAGGTAAGTGTCGCAGCAGAGAGAGAAAGCCGGGGCGGGTGGGGGGGCAGCCATCACAGCTCTGTTTATTTCTTAGCAGGATGGTTGTATAATTGGTTCCCTGTTTCTCTGTCTTTTTCTTGAGGTATCTTCTCAATCAGGCTTGGAGCCTCTGCAGGGCAGCCCTGAATCATACACGTCTTCCGTCCTCCCCCGCCCTGTGTCTCTGGAAAGCCACAAGAAAGGGAAGCTGGGATCACTTTCAGCCTAAGTGAATGAACTGCCCATGCAGAAAGGCCAATTATGAAGCCACACCTTGCTACAGAACTTGCCAGGAACCCTTATGATGGTGACAGATCAGGGTGACAAAATGCCTCTAGATGGAAAAAAAGAAAAAAGCCCTCTCTACGGACAATGCACAAAGAATCACACACATTGTGAAAACACTTCTTAGAAGAAATGTGACCTATTAATCCAAACATTACTATTAGTACTAAGCTCAGACTTTACTGCGGCCTCTGGAATGAGAGAATGGAGGAAGTCGCGTGGAGATCTTGGTTCTACAGCGTCTTTTCTTCTGTGCATTCCAGTAATTCAACAGCCAGCTTGGATCGTGCACACGTAAAGATGACTTCGTGTCTGCACCATCCTCGCAGTGGCTGGTAAAACCATTTCAGATGGCTTTCACGGAGTTCAGGTGAGGTTGGAAGGAAAAGAGTATCTAGGGTTTTAATTCTGGGGAACACATTGCATAATTTCATATGAAGCTCAGAGACGTTCTGTTCTTATTTACCATTATAGGTGTTTTACTGCATTCGTGTCTGATGAGAGTTAGGCCCACTAGCTGGGCTCCTCTCACGATCAGCTCAGCCGTGACAAATCCCTGAGATGTCATCGCTAATTGTCCGCCTGACGACACACACAGTGGGGGACGAGGTTGTTTAATCTTAGCTATCTATTTGCACGCTGTTCCTGTTGGTTGAGTAAAAATTATTTCTAAAACTGTCACTTATCAGACCATACTTTTGCATTTTAATAAATGTAGTTCAGAGAGCCGCCTGGAGCCTGTGTGGTTGACGCACCCGTCTCCCCTGCTAGCGACCGTCACTGCCGACGAGCTAGCGACAGCGTCTGCACAGGGGAGTGAAGCCATCAGGGTTTGGAAGAGTCTTCGCTGAGCCCTCTCCCCCAGCTGGGAAGCCCTGCCCATGTCAGGGACACTGTGGGGCTGTTAAAAGCCTCTCCCCTATGTTCTGTACAAGAATACCATCCGGAACCCTCGAAAGACATTTGGAGAAGCGTCAGCCACAGCCATTCTGCATCCCTTGTGTTACTATATGCCCTGCTTTCGGCAGGATCTCCACAGGCACAGAAACTTTTGAATTACAGACAAAATCTCCCAGATTCTTCCAGAGATCTGTGCCAAGGTGCCCAAGATTATCTATGTCTGAGTATTTGCTCCCGCCAGCCGCAATTAATGAAATGATATCACTCGTGATCTTTGAATACTATGAAAGAAAAACAGAAGCAGGAATAAAATAATGATGAGCGAGAGGCCTCATTATCCAAGAAACAACAATTTTCGATTGTTAAAGAAAGACCATCCCAGCTAAGGAAACCAGAAGAGAGTTCTGGTTTCTGTAGTCGTTAGGAACGGAGGATGAAGGGGAAAGTGGGCAGCAGTCAGGTGGACGAGATAAGCTGCCGTGTCCACCAGCGCTGACTCTTCCTGCCCCCGCTGTGGTCGCCTGGCGTCAGACGTTCGTTCTGTCAGTTCCCTGTGTTTCCTCTCAGCACCCAGCAGGACTGCGTTCACGAGAAACAATGTGAAACCTTTCTCAGATAACCCATGCTGCTTCATGTCATGCAAACCAGATTGAAAACAGGAGATCTTTCTCCAATGACAGAAGAATGATGTTTAATTTTAGCTTCTGGTGAGTGAGCCACCCCTGAAATAAGTATAAGCAAGATGGTCAAGGTAAAATGTGTTCCCAGTTCCAGCAAGCCGTGAAGAATCGGTGTGAGTTTGGGCAAGTTCTTTCTTTTCTCTGAGCGGTTCTTTCCCTTCTCAGGGATCACAGAGGGCCTCCCGACTCTATGAATCATAGATTCTCTGAATGTTAAAGGGTAAACAAATTTCTTGAAATTAAAAAAAAAACCTGGGAAGAAGACTTCTACTGTATTGTGGAGGACATGTGATCTCTCTATTTTCATTGTGTTCATCTATCCGTTATTTTAAATTACAACTAGATGGATACTTAGCTAGACAGATGGTGGATGGGTAGAAAGAAAGACAGATGAATAGAGAGTCAAGCAGACAGGGAGAATCTAGGTGTCATAGGTAATGCAAACTGGTCCCTATCGTAAGGAGCCCAGAGATGGAAGGACAGGGTTTGGCTGAGTCTGCCATTTGGTCAATAGTATTCATCGATAGGAAAGCAAGTGCGTGAGTGTAGCGTTTAGGCCATATGCTTGCATCCTGGGGCATCGGAGGTGAGGGGAAGGATGCTGTTTTTATAGATGAATTTCCACTCTGATGGTTCCCTGGCAGAGCCGCATTTCCTTTGTAAAACAGAGAAGATTGTTTCTTGCACAACTTCAAAGTAAATAGATTGTTTCTCAAATTTATCAAACTGCCCAATTGTATATTAATTATTAAAAAATTATAAAAGCTTGAAGAGTTTAAAAGGCAATTTAGTTTGTTTACCTGCCTCTAGGCAAGACTTACACATACCAACAGAGATAATTGGTATCCTGCCAAATGACTATTTTTTGGTCGAAGCAATTAATTTTTTTTCTCATTAGTGGTGGTAGAATAAGAGTTGTTTCTCATAATTAGCGAGGACGGCTGCTGTTGAGATTGTGTTCCTATCACATTCAGCACGTGGAATCCAGCGTCTTGTCTGGGGCTGCACCATCTCTTCCCAGCCAGCGCCCTGGAGCATCATGTCTCTGAGGCCAGCCAGTGCCTGTCACAGTGAGTGCTGCCGTGGACAATCGTCATCTCAAATCCGCCCAGGGAAGCTTCTCTGTGTTGTTGTTCATTGCTGCCCTTCCGAAGTCGCTCCTGCTCTTGTATCATCAGTGGTCCCATCCGTCAGGCCCAGAGAAGCAAACACAGGGCGTGTGTTCTGGGAATCCGATCCAAGGCAAAGAAGTAGGTAAGACGCAGCCCGTGACGAGAGTGGCGACGATGACAGTCCTTGCTGAGGGCCCTTGTAATGTGCCTGTCAGGCAGCTATGGACATCGGTGCTCTGGTTGTCTGACCCCACACGTGCTTATATATCTTACTCTACTAAGGGCTCGTGGTGCTCAGTGACGTATGGAGAAGATATTCAAAACCACAATGTGCTCAATCCGCTCAGCCAAATGCCAGGTGCTCATTTTCCACATAAATGAGGCATGATGGGTGTTTGCTGTGGGGAAGTCGTCACTGACACACAGCAGCCCCACACTCGTGTGTAAGCACCCCCCACTCTCTGTCACGGGCATGTGTGGCCCACAGAGCAGCTTTCATCCAAATGTGAGTGCTTTACGGAGCCACTAAATGCAAGGCCTTCTTAGGAATAAGTTTCTAGAGACTTCCAGCCACAGTCAATATCATAATGTTTCTTTGAAGAAGATCTGAGAGGAACTTGAAATAAGCCAGTTTAGCTTGCTGGCTAAGCAGAAATTTAAGGCGTGTTCTTTTCCCCTCCTCCTCCCCTTCTTCTCCCTTCTCTTCCTCCTCCTCTTCCTCCTTTTCTCCCTCCTCCTCCTATTCCTCTTCTACTTCCTCCTCCTCTCACTCCTCCTCCTCTTCCTCTTCCTCCACTTCCTCCTCCTCCTCCTCCTTCTCTCCCTCCTCCTCCTCTTCCTCTTCCTCTCCCTCCTCCTCCTATTCCTCTACTACTTCCTCCTCCTCTCCCTCCTCCTCCTCTTCCTCTTCCTCCACTTCCTCCTCCTCCTCCTCCTTCTCTCCCTCCTCCTCCTCTTCCTCTTCCTCTCCCTCCTCCTCCTATTCCTCTACTACTTCCTCCTCCTCTCCCTCCTCCTCCTCTTCCTCTTCCTCTCCCTCCTCCTCTTCCTCCTTTTCTCCCTCCTCCTCCTCTTCCTCTTCCTCTACTTCCTCCTCTTCCTCCTTTTCTCCCTCCTCCTCCTATTCCTCTTCTACTTCCTCCTCCTCTCCCTCCTCCTCCTCTTCTTCTTCCTCTCCCTCCTCCTCCTCTTCCTCCTTTTCTCCCTCCTCCTCCTCTTCCTCTTCCTCTACTTCCTCCTCCTCCTCCTCTCCCTCCTCCTCCTCTTCCTCTTCCTCTCCCTCCTCCTCCTATTCTTCTACTTCCTCCTCCTCTCCCTCCTCCTCCTCTTCCTCTTCCTCTCCCTCCTCCTCCTCCTCCTCTTCTACTTCCTCCTCCTCTCCCTCCTCCTCCTCTTCCTCTTCCTCTCCCTCCTCCTCCTATTCCTCTTCTACTTCCTCCTCCTCTCCCTCCTCCTCCTCTTCCTCTTCCTCTCCCTCCTCCTCCTATTCCTCTTCTACTTCCTCCTCCTCTCCCTCCTCCTCCTCTTCCTCTTCCTCTCCCTCCTCCTCCTATTCCTCTTCTACTTCCTCCTCCTCTCCCTCCTCCTCCTCTTCCTCTTCCTCTCCCTCCTCCTCCTATTCCTTTTCTCCCTCCTCCTCCTATTCCTCTTCTACTTCCTCCTCCTCTCCCTCCTCCTCCTCTTCCTCTTCCTCTACTTCCTCCTCTTCCTCCTTTTCTCCCTCCTCCTCCTATTCCTCTTCTACTTCCTCCTCCTCTCCCCTCCTCCCCCTCTTCCTCTATTTCCTTCTCTTCCTCCTTTTCTCCCTCCTCCTCCTATTCCTCTTCTACTTCCTCCTCCTCTCCCTCCTCCTCCTCTTCCTCTTCCTCTCCCTCTTCCTCCTCTTCCTCCTTTTCTCCCTCCTCCTCCTCTTCCTCTTCCTCTACTTCCTCCTCCTCCTCCTCCTCTCCCTCCTCCTCCTCTTCCTCTTCCTCTCCCTCCTCCTCTTCCTCTTCCTCCACTTCCTCTTCCTCCTCCTCCTTCTCTCCCTCCTCCTCCTCTTCCTTCTTCCCCTCCTTCTTCTTTAAATATAATGAAACAAATCCTTAATGATTATTTATGAACAAGAGTCAAAACGAAGATGTGGCCAATATGTTTCACCAGGAGGTTTTAATGGGAACACTTTATCCTAGTTAATAATCCCTAGCAGCCAGATTTTGCTCTAGAACGCAAACACTGGAGTAATAACAACAAGAAAATAAACACATTCCAAAACCCTTGAGTGCAAACGACGGAGATTTTTGTCTCTACTGTTCCTCTGTGGGGCTGGCTCCTGTTCTGTGGTGCATGTCCTATGAAAGGACAAAGACAAGGCTGCTCGGCTCCTCCTGTAGCAGCTCCACATGCTTAAATCTGATGACACAGCGCGAAGCTCCGGAAAGGGTTGTGGTGTGTACAATAAGTAAGGTGCAGGCTCGTGGAATACGAACACCAGGCTCAGGAGAAACAAAGCTGAATATAATCAGGTGTCATAAAATGAGTTGGTTTTCCCTGGAGAAAGGGGGTGTGATGGGAGAAGGGGCTCCTCTGTGACTGGGTGTGAAGGAGGGCTTGTCCTCATCCCATTGGAAGGACAGGATTGAGGACTGTTTCCTTTCAAAAGTGCAATAAAAAGCCTCTTCTTGCAAATAGAATTTAGTGGTTGTGTGTCCTAGTAAAAAAGGACTGCTAGATGAATTTATTTTTTAACCTGGAAGATACAGAGAAAGAGAAAACAAAACAAAAGTAGTATAATGGTGTCTAATGCTGACAGATGTAGACGCACTGTGAGGGTTTTCAAAGGAAGGAAGGGATGTGATGAACGTAGCCACTGTAAGGCTCACTGCCAGTGTAGACAATGTCTGCCCATCCTGGTCCTCACAGCGCCCCTCGTGGAGATGAATGGTTCAGGTTTCTCTCCACGGCAGCCCTAATGATGTCAGCGTGCCTGCCGAACCCAGAGCCTGGTCCTCACTAGGTAGAAACGAATTTTAGACCTGGAATTGTTTAGTGAGCTACACTTCCCTGACCCAGGTAGTTTAGATATTATGTCCCTCCCACCCTAAACACGTAGCAATGGTGTCCCTAGATTATGGAAAAATACCTTTCCCAAGAAGAAGAAGTTCTGGGACCAGGTCACTAAGGACCCTGATCTTCCCACGGCACACGCAGACCTCCTTGGGCATGGGCCTCGCCTTCGGAATTCAGTATAAACTCATCTCCAGTTTTTAAAACCAGAATTTGGAAGTTAGACCCACATAGGCTATCAACACTTGTGTATGCATGAGGTTCGATGGCCTGGTGGACTGTACAGAAGACTTAATATAGAACAAACATATTTAATTGGGAATTAAAAGCTCAAGAGTTCTGTCCTTCCTTTCAAACTAACTTTTGAGTCTTTATTTCTTAATAATGAAAACGAGGATGATATCTATTCTGATTGTGTCGGTGGTTTTGCATAAATTAAAGAGATGGTAGGCGTGGGTGAGCTAAACAGTCATACAGAAGTAAGAAGGGGGAAATAATTTTTCCCCAAATATGGTCAGACTTAGAGAATCGTAGACTCTAAGTACTGAGTGAAAACCAAAGTTATCTGGTTGAAAATTCCTCTCAGTTCAAGAAATTATTGTATAGAGCCATTGATTTATCCATCCATCCATCCATCCATCTACCCATTCATCCATTAAATAATATATCCAAATGTCCAAAAGTTTATTAAGAATCTACTTTTCTGTAGACACAATGCATTAAGTTTGGGTACTTAGTGATAAAACATGCATGATCCGTGCCCTTATCATTTTTCATGAGGAAGACAGTGAGTAAGCACTTTGAAGAAAAAGAAAAGATTGGGAATGATGGCAGCACCCATTAGTGGAAAGTATTGAGAATCATACTAGGGACACTGTCCTAGGGACACTGCAGTCTAATGCCCTGAGGTTGGGGGGTGGTAGAACAGCTTTCAACTAATATCTATTGCCAGTGCATAGTGGAGGTCCGTCAAAATTAAGAAAAAGAGTGGATTATCCAACAGATGTTTTAAAAACTTAATTTTAATAATTTAACCAGAATTTAATGACCCTTCCAGGTAAAGTCTTTAGAAGATACGTTAATAAGTAAGAATATTTGCAATTAGCATAAATCCACTTGCTTCTGCTCTGCAGCATAAATACTAGCCTTACAATGAATTATTTATGTTATTAAATTCTTAGTATAGTAAGGAGAATAACGGCCCCCAAAGATGTCCACAGGCTCATCCCAGGAACCCAAGAACATGTTACCTTACTTGGCAAAAGAAATTTTGCAGATGAGATTAAGATTTTGGGTCTTGAGATGGGGAGATTATCCTGGATTAGTTGAGCAGTTGAAATCTGATCACAAAACTCAAAAGCTGAGAAGCCAGAGAAATGCAAGATGAGGGGGCCTCAGCCCCCACTGCTGGCTTTGAGAAAGGAGGAGTGGGCTGTGAGCCATGGGACGGAAGACTTGGAATGGCCTCGGGAAGCTGGCGAGGGCCCTCAGCTGACAGCTAGCATGAAGATGGGGACCTGAGCCCCACAATCTCAAGACGCTGAATTCAGCCAACAACCCGAATAAGCATGTCCCCAGAAGCTGGGAAAGACTAGGAAATGGGTTCTCCCCTGGAGCCCCCAGCAAAGCAGGCAGGCTGAGGACACCTTGACTTCAGGCCAGTGAGACTGCTGTCAGACTCCTGACCTACAGAACTGCAGGGTGATGGATTTGTGTTGTGTCGATCTGCTAAATCCGGGGTGATTTATTACGGCAATGATGGAAATCTAATTGGCTTAGAACTGTAATGAGTGAGTTTTTGGGCAGTATAGGCCTGGAGATCAGAAATACGATTTGAGTTTATCAGATCAAATATCCTTTCCTCCTCCACCCACCTCCCGAAATTCAGTTGGGAAGGAGAAGCAGGCTAACAGCCTCTGGACACAAGTCCTTTGACCTGTAGCTACCTTTTGCCTCGGGTTTCCCTAACCGCCCAGGAGAAAGCAGCCCCATCACTGTTTGCTGGTCTACACAATTCCTTGGTTCCACTGAGGTCCCAGAAGGGTCGAGGCCACCACCATTCTTGCAACATACAGGAATTCTCTGCAGAAAATGGCAGAACGTTGCTGAGGGACTGTCATACCATCCAGAATCCTTTGGCTTTGGAACTTACCTGTCTTTATTAACCCCCAAAGACTTCCATTTTCCCCTGACAGTGCTGAAAAAGTAAGTAACAGAAAGAGAAATTTCAACCTAAATCTCAGAAAGGATCCCGATGACAAATGGCTTCCAGGTAAAGGACGCAGTGACAGGTACGTTCAGGGAGCCACAGTGGCAATGGAGAACCACGGCGGCCCCAGAGTTTCAGGATCGAGCACGAATCGGGGACTGTGGTTCCAGGTGTGGAATTTGTTGGCATTTCTCAGCAATGTGAGCTTTTCCAAGCTCTCCAACTACATTCTTCAAAATAGCGCCCTCACCTGCTCCAGCCACACCTGGACTGCTCAGGACGGAACGCGGCTCCTCTCCCATACATCCTCCTGCCACCCGTGCTGTGACCTGTTTGTTCTGTTTTCTGGGCTGTGTCTGAGTCATTTCTGAGGAAAGGTGATACCTGCCTGACCCCCTTACTCCCTTCTTCCAAACCCAGCTGATCTCGGGTTGGAAATTTTTAAGTGCGGGTTTTAACCAGTATTTATATCACAGTAAATTAAAGATTTTTATTTATTTATTTGACGAGACAGCCATCGAGAGAGGGAACACAGGCAGGGGGAGTGGGAGAGGAAGAAGCAGGCTCCCAGCGGAGGAGCCTGATGTGGGACTCGATCCCAGAACGCTGGGATCACGCCCTGAGCCAAAGGCAGACGCTTAACGACTGCGCCACCCAGGCGCCCCTATATCACAGTAAATTAAAACACCTAAATTTCAAACCAGCAGTCCTTATACCTATAAACTTTCAAATAGAAATTTTCATTTCTTTTTCTGACTTAGATTTCCTTCTATCTCTCTGTAAATGCTCATGGGATCATAATTTAGTATATGTTTTCCCAAAACCCACTGGTCGGCAAAATAACCGGGTCATTACATGTGGGCCCTGCATCCCTGCCCTGGGCGTTCCCCTGCACCTCACCAAGTACCCTTTTCTGGATCCGGAGGACAATTCCCCTTCAGAGTCCAGCCATCTGAGGTGCCCCAGCCAGGTAAAGGTGTCCTGGAGGGCGCCCTCTGGCAGTAGAAGTGTTGTGAAGGGCAGGGCAGCCGAATTTTGAGTGGAAATCTGGAAGACAAAGGTAGAGCTGCTTTCAGAAATCATCACTCCCTGCAGCTCCCCTGCGGCCAGGGTGGGGTTGCCGAGGGCAGGAGGAGCTGGAAGGCTTTGCTGCAGGTCAGGGAGCGGAGGCCGGTGTGGTTTGATGAACGACACACAGGAACGCAAATTCAGAGGTAGAACGAAGTTTTTGACATCTGAGAGTTGTGTCAAAACCAACCACATCAGTGGCGTGGAGATCCAGGAGAGAAGTTTTGAAAAGAATAAAAGGAAAGTCTCATTTTCAAGTTTAAAAATGCTCTTGCTGGGATTAAAAGGCACAAACTTGCAACTGTAAGATAAGTAAGTCATGGGGATGTAATAAGGAATATAGTGAATAATAGTGTAATAACTTTGCAAAGTGACTGATGGTAACCAGAGTCATCATGGGACTATTCTGTAACGTATAAAAATACTCAATTGCTATGATGTGCACCTGAAACGAATAAGATACTGTAGGTCAATTACACGTCAATTATAAATAAATAAATAAGTAAGTAAGTAAGTAAATAGAAATCCTAGTGCCAAAAATGAGTTGGGGAAGAGAAAGTTAAGGTTTAGTTCAATGTAAAATTTTCTGGCATCGTTCTGAATTTTCAGACTCTGAATCCAGTCTACTCTGAATGTTTTCCGATATATGCAAACATGATAAAGAAAAAATGAACATTGAAAACAGGGACTTCCCACTTTGCAAGAGTACCTATTAATTAACTGCTTTCAACAGTGAGCTCACCCAGTTGGTATAGAACAGTTTCATCGTGGTGACACGTAACCACCGGGAAAGTGACAGACACCTGCCCACAGGTAAGTGCTCTCCAGTGAAGAGTCTGTGACTGCAGGCAGTCTTGAAGGCAGTCTAAATAAAGGGATACCATCTCGAAATATATGTTGTTCTGTAACCAAAAATAAGCCCCCTTTGTACTACAACAGTGTTTTTTGGTGTATGCGTGCGTGCGTGTGTGTGCGTGTGTGTGTGTGTGCGTGCATGGGCACATACGTGTTTATTCTGGAAAGGGCAAGAGAGGGACTGGTTCAAGGGAGAAGATGAGCCAAGGGAAGTGAATGGTGTAGTCTCTCCCTTGCCCGCACATCCGCTCTGAGCGGCCAGGAGCCCAGCCTGCAGGCTGGAAGGCTGGGGGTGTGGGCTCCCCTCCTCCCGGCCCAGGAGCAGGAAAGCCCCAGGCTCGGGGGTGTTGCCACACTGTAAAGGCAAGGGTGAGCAGGCACTTGGCAGCTCTAAAGACGCTAACGAGCTTGAAGGCACAACTGTTCCTTTCTCACTCTAAGCTCCCACTCTGCCCTCCACCTGTCTGTTTAGAAACCTGTATTTCCTTCAGGGAGGGGTGGAACGTAAACATTTCATTTTTAATCCAGATATTCAGTTTTCAGTAACGGAGTCTGTAAAACAGCACTTTGCTTCTTTTCTAAATCTGAGAGAGGGTGGATCTCTACGTTCATACCTTAAAATTCTCCCCAGCACAAACCAAACAGCTGCCATTTTTAAAATTCCACTTCAGTTAATTATGCAAATCATCACATTTCATTAGTAAGTTTGAGTAACCCTTCCTCCCTCCCGTCACTGTACAGTCAGTAAGGCAAGCAGATCGTGTGCTTATCATTTCCGTCTAACGTCAGTCACTTCAATTTCAAAGAAATTATTGTTCCAGTTCTCTTCCCAATTAAAGCAATTGGGGTCCATAGCCAATTCTATGAAGCATGCAAGGATCCTACATTTCAGCATAAAGAGCTAGGGAGGACAAATAGTTAACATAAACCCTAAGTGCCCATCTGGTGATTCAAGATTATTCTGGAATGAACGTTCATGATAAAGACAAAGAGAAGCAGATAAACTAAGTGTGGCCCAAGGAAGTCAGTGTTCCCAAATTCTATCAGTTCTGTAACACCCCCTTCCAGATGAGACTGAGGCAGCAAACTCATGACCTCAGTGATGTTCTCTGGAATGTCCTGTGGCTGCCAAGATACATCAGAGTCTGAGACTTCCCTGAGCAAGTGTTTGAGGTGCCGAGAAACCATGTTATTGCCGGTCGCTGTGCAGGTGACCCCACAAAGCACCTGCTGCTTAAAGGCACATTCGAGCCTGAATTCAAGAAAACACTGTGGGGGCACTTTGTACCTTTTGGAGTGCGCTGACATATGCCAACAGTTCCAGAAGCTGGACACGTCGAAGGAGCCGTAAATACATGCAGTCGGTCTGCAGACCCCACATCGCTGTGAAAATCTACAGCTGGGAAGAACAGAGAGAAATGGATCAAAGTACCCAGATTTTCTTTTTGATATCAATGCCAGTAATTGGTGGTTTCATGTAAGATATTCCAAATTCACCAAGGTCATTGGTACTCACAAATAATGGCATTGTATTGAAGTGTCTGCTGTTTGTTTTGAATTTCACGTCAGACTCAGGTTCAATTAATGACTATTTTGACCTCTGTTTTGAAAGGATAAAAGAATTATTTAGACCAAGAGATGAGCATCCATCTCAAAGAATACTCTAAAACTTCGTTCTTAATTCAAAACTTTTTTCTTAGTGGAGGTTGGCAGTTCCTGTTTTTTGATTAGATTTTATCCATACAATGTGATAAAGGTTTCAGAAATTGCTCTTTTAGAAAAAGTCATTCCTTGCTATGCAATCACAACATAAAAAAATATTTTTTTTTTGCTTGGAAAATATTCATATTTTAAAACCTGTGCCGAAGCTGCTGGCATTTCTGAAATTTGCTTTGTAAATTATGATTGATGTTTAGCAGTTTTTGCTGCCAAATATATCATTATTTTAGTTTCGCAGGATGCGCTTGGCTTTCTCCACCGAACCCAGGAAGGCCCAGGCAGTCTGTTTCATTCACTTAAAAAGGAACGCAAAGCTAATTTAGTTCCTCAGCATTCAAGCCTGAAAATGGATCCTGGAACACCCCCACTCCCAAATAGCGATCCTGGAGCCAGGGGAACATGCTGGCCCTATGTGTGCAGTACTCCTGGTTTTAAATCCGAGCCGGGGCCTCAAGACTTGAGCAGTGTAAACGTTTCTATGGCAACCCAGGATAGATGGATTGAGAGACCCAAGACTACTGAACAGACAACCTCAACCACCAGGATAAGGGGCATCCGGAAGAGAAGCCACCACCAACACAATTGGTCTGGGTCCTGGCTTTTCTATAGTTCTTCTCCTTCTCCTGCTTTTTTATATTCCTTCTTGTTTTTAATCCTTATTCTTCAATTTTTCTTGGGCCTGAACTTATTTGTATCATTCTAACCACTTCCTCATTCTTACTTTCTGGTCTGCCCTGCGCCTGGTTTTCTTCCCACTCATTTGGTTTCCATTTGCTTCCAATATTACACCGACGTCAGTGCTCTTTGATCTCAGCTGGTTCTACCTGGAACCTCTAGGTTTCACCCTGAAACGCACCACAGGTAAAGTAGCCAGCTACCAGTCAGCTACTCGGAAATCCTGGCAGGGCCTGCATCTCTCTTCTGATCCCCTGCTTGGTTCCAAAATAAGGTTGTGGCATATGTGACAGATTCTGCATATGTATCCAGAATTCACCAAAGCTATTGGTTTAGCGAAAGTAGAACCAGAACCTTGGTTTCCTGAAACATGATCATTCTCGTGGCCATAGGGAGGAACATGGGTAGTCTTCCCTGAAGTCGTTCATTTATCCGTTATTCATTCAATTGTTCACCCAATCATGTATTCATTCAACAATTCATTCAGACACTCAGTCATTTATGTATCCAGTCCCGACATACCTGTCGAGCATGTACTGTGTGTAATGCACTGTTCTAGATGATGGGGGTGCCGCAATGAGTAGAGGGGATTTCATCATTATCATTATGGAGTTTACTATGTCAGGAGAAATAAGCGTTATGGAAAAGAAGGGGGCAGAAATGGCTAGGAAGGGGACATGTTCAATTTTTAAAAGGGGAGGCTGGGAAAGGCTCAGAGAGAAAGTACAGGTTCAGCAGGTAGGAAACGACGTGAGAACAGGGGAAGAGTCATCATAGAGGATTGAAGGAGCTGTGCTTGGTGCTCACACAGAGCTGGGAATGGCGCCTTTTCCACCAGCCAGGTCAAGAACAGATGTCACTGCAGATGTGAGGGGACTTCCGTAAGACAGGAGGAAGGGTGGCCAGAAAGAATATTTAAAATAATGTTCAAAAGATTTCAATATTTGGTGAAAACGACAAACTTACAGTGCCAAGAACCCCCGTGAGTCTCAAGCCCAAGAAATGTGACCCGAGCTATCCAGAGACACGTCATGACCCACCTGCTTTTTTTTAAGACCAGTGATAAATGAAACATCTTTTTTTTTTTTTTTAAAGATTTTATTTATTTATTCGACAGAGAGAGAGACAGCCAGCGAGAGAGGGAACACAGCAGGGGGAGTGGGAGAGGAAGAAGCAGGCTCATAGCGGAGGAGCCTGATGTGGGGCTCGATCCCATAACGCTGGGATCACGCCCTGAGCCGAAGGCAGACGCTTAACCGCTGTGCCACCCAGGCGCCCCATAAATGAAACATCTAAAACCAACCAGAGAGAGACTAAAACACAGTAAGTAAGGAAAACTGCAGATAAAGGTGATAGTAGATTTCTCATCAGAAATAATGCAAGTAAGGACACAGTGGAACATCTTCAAGGTCTGAAAGGAAATGAAAAACTCTCCACCTAGGGTTCTTCATCTCACAAAGAATATTTCATAAACACGTAAGAACTGGGCATACGTAAAGCTGAGAGAATTCATGACCAGCGAACAGGTACTGCAAGAAACACTCAACAAATTCCTTTAGGAAGAATGAAAATGACAGCAGATGGACCTACATAAAGACAAAAAGAGCACCAAAAATGATAACTTCGGGTTAAATGTAGAATGTAGTTTTTCTTCTTATTTAAATCTCTTCAAAGGGGCAGCTGACTGGCTCAGTCAGAAGAGCATGCAACTGTTGATCTTGGGGTTGTGAGTTGGAGCTCCAAGTTGGGTGTAGAGAAAACCAAAAATAAATAAATAAATAAACTTAAAAAGATAGAATCTTAAATCTCTTTAAAGGATTATTATTTTTTTAAAGATTATTTATTTATTTATTTATCAGAGAGAGAGAGCACAAGCAGAGGGAGAAGCAGGCTCCCTGCTGAGCAAGGAGGACCCTGGGATCCTGACCTGAGCTGAAGGCAGACACTTAACCAACTAAGCCACCCAGGCGTCCCTTATTTATTCTTTAAATAAGTATGATAACAACGTAGTGTAGGGTTCGTACCATGTAAAAGTAAGACAAATGTGAGGTGCCTGGATGGCTCAGTCAGTTGTGTCCAACTCTTAATTTTGGCTCAGGTCATGATCTCAGAGTAGTGAGATCAAGCCCCATTTCAGACTCTGTGCTGGGCATGGAGCCTGCTTAAGCGTCTCTCTCTGCCCCTCCCCCTCACTCTTGGGCACTCTCTCTCTAAAGAAAAATAAGTAAATAAAATAAAAATAAAAGTAAAATGTGTGCTAATAACAGAACGAATTTGCAGGAGAGGAGGGACAGTGCACGCTACCGTTAGGTTCTTGCACAGTACTTGAAGGGGTAGACTATCACTTGAAGAAAGTCTGTGATTAAAGATGCGTGCTACTAACCTGATCAGTTATAGCTAAGAAGGAGATAAAATAAAATCAAAGAGAAGCGCTCATTTATTTAAAAGAAAATGAGGGGAATGGAACAAAGTGCAGGTGGGAGAAATAGAAAACAAGTAAGAAGAAAACAGATTACACTTAATCACATTAGTGAGTTCATTAAATAGGAATGGTCTAAACCTCCTTCTTAAGGGACAGATTGTCAGACTAGATTAAAAAAGCAAGACTCAACTCTATGCTGTGTATAAGAAAACGCTTTAAGGAAGAAGACACAGATCAGTAAGTCGGAAAAATGTATACAATGGTAACACCAATCAAAAGACACCTGGAGACTATGTCGCTATCATACAAAGTAAATTTGGAGTAGGGAACGTTAGAAGGCATAAAGAAATTCATTTCATAAAGATAAGAACTATAAGAGCTTTAAGAAAAATGGAAACATACACAATTACTGTCAGAGATTCTAATAGCCTTCTCTTAATAATTGATGGAGTTAAGATACCGAAGATTTGAACAAAACTATCAACCAATTTGATGTTATTGGAATTTATAGACCACTCCTTCCAAAGACAGCAGAATGTATATCATTGTTATATGCACATGGGACATTTACCAACATAGATCATATTCTGGGTCATAAAACAAGTCTCAGTAAATTGAAAGATTCAAGTCCTACCAGGATGTTCTCTGGCCAAAATGGAATTACTTTAGAAATCAATAATGAAAAGACCTAAGGAGATGAGAGTGTAAATGTCTTGCATATTTGGTGAAAGGACATGCCAAGGACTAGTATCCAAGATCTATAAAGAATTTATCAAACTCAACACCCAAAAACAAATAATCCAGGCAGGAAACGGGCAGAAGACATGAACTGACATTTCTCCAACGAAGACATCCAGATGGCCAACAGACACATGAAAAAATGCTCCACATCACTTGGCATCAGGGAAATACAATCAAAACCACAAGGAGATACCACCTCACACCAGTCAGAATGGCTAAAATTTACAAGTTAGGAAACAGCAAGTTGTGGCAAGGATGTGGAGAAAGGGGAACCCTCTTACACTGTTGGTGGGAATGCAAGCTGGTACAGCCATTCTGGAAAACAGTGTGGAGCTTCATCAAGAAGTTAAAAATAGAGCTACCCTGTGACCCAGCAATTGCACTACTAGGTACTTACCCGAAGGATACAAAAGTTGTGATCTGAAGGGGCACCTGTACCCCAATGTTCATAGCAGCAATGTCCACAGTAACCAAACTGTGGAGAGAGCCGAGATGCCCATCAACAGATGAATGGATAAAGAAGATGTGGTTCATATATACAATGGAATATCATTCAGCCATCAGAAAGGATGAATACTTACCATTTACATCAATGTGGATGGAACTGGAGGATATTATGCTGAGCGAAATAAGTCAACCAGAGAAAGGCAGTTTCATATGATTTCACTCAAATGTGGAATATAAGAAATAGCACAGAGAATCATAGGGGAAGGGAGGGCAACCTGAATGGGAAGAAATCAGAGAAGGAGACAACCCATGAGAGATGCTTAATTCTAGGACACAAGCTGAGGGTTGCTGGAGGAGAGGTGGGTGGGGGGATGGGGTAACTGGGTGACGGGCATTAAGGAGGGCACGTGATGTGATGAACACTGGTTGTTATATGCAACTGGTAATTATTAAACTCTACATCTAAAACTAATGATGTACTATATGTTGGCTAATTGAATCTACATAGAAGGAGGGAAGGAAGGAAGGAAGGAAGGAAGGAAGGAAGGAAGGAAGGAAGGAAGGAAGGTGACAGGCTTAGGATCCAGGAGAAAAAGCTCTGAGGGAAGAGAAGGCCTGACATGTTCATGCAAGAGAAAAAAAAAAATGGCTGGGCTGTGGGAAGCAGGGAGGAAGAGAGGGATAAAAATAACACCAGGGAGGTAATAAGAGTGGGAGAAGATTTGTTAAGGCTTTTTGGAAACTATAAAAGTGTCAACTTTCATTGGGATGGAAGCTTCTAGAAGGTTTTTTGTAGGAAAGTTGTAGGATCCAATGTATGTCTGTAAGGGATCCCTCTGGCTACTATGTGGGTAATAGAAACAACAGAATATGGGGTGGATGAAAGAATAGAAGCAGGGAACCAAGTTATGGAGCTCTTGTTATAACTTGGATGACAGGAACTAAGACCAAGGTGGAAGTAAGAAGTGGTCATCTTCTAAATGTATTATGAAGGTAGAGTTTACAGGATTTTTCTGAATGAAATACAAGAAGTGGGAAAGATCAACACTGACTCTGAAACATTTGACTTGAATAGCTTGCAGGGAGTCATCACGCACTGCGATAGGAAAGGTGGAGGGGGAGTCGGGTGCAGGTGGGGAGCCATGAAGATTGGGCATTTGGTGTTGTCCATGTCAAGTAGCCTATCCAACTTCCAAGAAGAATGGTCACAGAGATGGTTTTATATAGATTTCAGGGACAGAAAAGGGCTTTCCCAGTTACAAGCAAGTCTTCCAGTTATCTGTGTGCAGATAATAACCAAGTCCATAGACTGGCTGTGCGGACGAGAATGTAGATGAATTGCTGGATGTGGCGATCTCGAGCATTCTCGGTCAGAGGGGACAAGGAAGAACCAACAAAGGACGCCCAGCAGGAAACGATGACTAGGATATGACAGAGTCCTGGAGCCAAAGAGGACTCAGGAAGGAGGGGGGACAGCTGTGCTGTGGCGTGCTGCTGCCGACTGCACATGCGTGATGTGTCAAGAGCAGAGTTCTGGGACATGGGGATCTGTTTTTAGAAGCCGGGGGACACTGGAGTATCTGTGCACAAGAGCAAAGTGAACATTCCTCTAACCACAGAGAGAATCTGCATCAGTGGGACCCAGTTCCAGTGCTTGCCAACAAACCCGGTTTTCGGTTCCTCCTGCACCCCTCCAGAGGGGAAGAGTGCCAATTTCGCCCAGTGCAATGTGTCACTTTTTGGGAAGTGATGAAATGCTATTCGTGACTCTCCGTGTCCTCTCCTCCTGCTACGGTGACCAGGAAAGCAGATGTCCAGATGGAAGTGCCCCCTTACTCGAGCAGCTCTGCATGTTTGTCTGACACGCGGCGGAAGTGGCTCTGGCAAGGGGCTGGAGGGAAACCCCGTGGACTGACGGGCAGCAGGAAACAGACTGAGGTTTGGTGTTTGTCACCTTGGCAAAGCCTGCCCTTTCCTGTCTGGCACTTCTCACGGGATTACTGGGGTAGTTGTACACGAGGGAGAGCGTGGAAAATGCCAGGCACAGAGCCATGGCCAGTAGCTGGGCGCTCAGAACACGTGAAGTCCACACCCTGTGGTTCTATTTAATAACCTCAGAGCCTTCGCGGACCTTAAGAGTCATGGGGTGGATGAGCATATCTGAGGTAGAGGTCGTAATTTCTCCCCCTGTTCGGCTGCCCCGGGCACAAATGGGCCATCACACACCTGCATGCTCGGCAGCCCTCCCCCAGGGTGACCAGTTGTGGCCGTTCCTGCTCTCTCCCTAACGGAGGCTGAGCCAGTCACGCCAGCCTCACGCACTAGCGGAGCTTCCAGGACGGACGGTGAGGACGTATGTCTGCGTCTATCTGTATCTCACACCGGTAACTGACGGCCCTTGCACCAGCTCCCCTCTGCATGCACGCACACGCACACTCACACTCGCGCACGCACGCTCACACACATGCACACACACTCACACGCATGCACACACTCTGAGTGCTAGCAGCGCCCCAGGACACACCACCTCAGCAAGCTCGCAACCCTCCTTTGCTGGAGTCCACCGGCCCTGCAGGACCCAACCGGCTTGGAGGGCTGACAACGCCCACCCTCCCTAAGAGTTTCCAGTTCATGTCCTTGTATCTAAACAATGAACAGAAGGGATGCTTGTTTTTGTCAGGTGACGTTCACCTCCAAAGGGAACGTACTGAATGAACGCACATCTCCCTCACATCAAAGGTGAATCAACCTTTGGACGCACAGGGTCCTGGCCCTCAAGCCGCGGTGACATGGGCAGTCTGGAGGACCCCTGAGCAGGATCCCTGCCCCTGGACTGATTCACAGTGCGCTGCAGAAAAGCACACTGACAAAATCGCAAACAGAAGGAAGCTAGTGAGGCCTTCACATATTTATCCAAGTCTGTTCACGCACCAGGCACACGCCATTCGGCAGAGGCCACATGCTCAGGGTTCCAGCCCCATGCCGCACAGGGGAGGGGGGCGAGGCAGGGGGAGACGCTGGGAGCTGAGGACGCAGGGCATTAGGATCAGGGATGGCCACTACCCTGTGCAACATCAATAAGCCAGGCTGAGTCGTGGGTGATGCGGCCTCCCTGAGCTGCGCTCTGGTGTGGTTTGTGGGCTTGCCGCTTGGATCGGGCTCACCCAGAGCTCGTTTCACCCTGCCCGCCAGGCTGTTCCAGAACCCTGTGGCATGCTGCTGCTGGCTGGCCTCCAGGACGGTGACTGGCAGCTCCCACTGGCACACAGAACCTCTCTCCAGCTCCAGAATGCTGCCCGGGCTGGTGTCTTTGTGTACCTGCAGCTTGGTTCAGAACCGTTAGAAGCACAGCTGTTAGAGCGAAGAATCCACATGGCAACGTGTGTCCACAGGTGCACACACATGTGCGCGCGCGCACACACACACACGCACGCGTGCGCGCGCGCACACACACACACACACACACACACCTTCCGCGTGGGATGACGGGGAAGTTGCAGGAATTTATTCATTGGACTATTTTGGCCCTTCAATCACTGACTCACCAAATACGTATGAAGGATCCGTGTGTGTCTGAGCCGCGTCAGGGACGAGGGCTCTGCCGGCAGATGAGACCCTGCATACTCGCGGCGGGTCCTGGTTCTCTCCTGCTTCCATCAACCCCCGCAAGATGCCAGCTCTCTGAAGCGACACCTGACCTTTAGCGAACATAAGGGCAAGGCCATGTAGTCAAGGAGCAGTTGTCACTCTCCTTTAGCCGAACAGAGACAGCTCAAGCAGGGAGACACGCTCGTCCGTACACGCGGAGTACGCAGCTGCACTCTGAGTATCTTTAAGACATTTCACACGTGCCCCGTTTCTTTTCCATCCATTTCTCGTGCCGAACATGGATCTAAGAGCATTTTTCATGTTGAAATGGAAGTAGGAAAATAATGACACGGCTCCAAGGTAGGGCCAGGGAGGAAAACTCCCAGGGGACACACCGTGGGGACTTCTTCCAGCCACATCCGCAATCTAGGAAATGAAAAGAAAGATGCTGTTTTCCAATGAATTCCAGCCCCATGTACAGTTAACCTACATGACAATTCCTTGCTTCATCCACTTCTAAATCCCAGACCTACAAACCGCTGTCCAGACGAGAGGTCTCACAGCTCTCCACGGCAGCCTACCGAAAGTCACAACAGACTCGGATGCACCTGCATCCAAAAGGAACGATGCTTTTTATTCCAGGGAAATTCAATGGCAGGGCTGGAAAGAAGCGACAAGGGTCAGAGGTGGAGAAGTAAGCATATCGTGTTGCCGTGCTGATGGTACAGTGAAGATATATATTGAAACCGAAAAGATTCTAGATGTGTTCCTCTGAAAAACGTTAAAAATAATTAAGGAGAAAGACCTGTGGACAAAGACCATGGGTGCATGAATTGAGGAATTAAGCATGTGTAATAAAAAGGTGGGTAGGGGCTGTCACTGAAGAGAGGATAATTAACCCAAATGACACGGAGACGTACTCTGGGTGTCGGGACCCTGAATCATGGCGCCTCCACCTGTCTTTTTGCTGACGCGGAGCATCTAAGTTTGTCGCTGTTTGGATTCTTCTAAAAAAACATCAGGCAGTCTCCCTCCTCGCGGGGGGACTGTGGGGACCCTTGAGCTAACATGTCTGAGGAGCTTAATATTCTGGGGATGAAAGGATTCACATGAACATGAGATGTTATCAAAGCTAAACATATTTTAAAGCCCCAGGACTCCAACTGAGTTTTTTTTTCTCGGAGGCCTGCTGCATAGTTTAAATGGCTCCAATACGACTTTGAAGTTTTATTAAAGATTACCAGGATATCAGACGCATAAAGGCCTAATGCACAGAGATAGTAGACAAGAGGGCAGGCTTGGCCAAGCCACGCCGATGTGACATTGTTTTGATTATTACGGATCATTTTACCAACCGATTTTATTTTTTTAATTTAAAAAATCGAGATAACTACCAAGAATGGAAAAACAAAATCTCATATTCCTACCATCTATATATTTCATTCGACATTTGTAAATGCTTTGATTACGCTCTATTTAAAGATCTCAAATATAAAAGATACAGCTAAAATCACCGTTAGCCCCCACCAGGAGGAGTCCTGTGAACCCTATCGTCTGTGCTAAGAGTCCAGCATCATTAGAAGGGAAAAAAAATATGATCTTCTTGCTTTTACGTTCATGGATAAGATATTGCAGTCCCAAAATTACTTACTATTTTGTGTCTACTATTAATTTGTGAAGACATGATCCTGTATTGACTGATGTCCATTTTGCTCTTCTGTTCTATATTTTGTTTCCGAGACATGTCTATACTGATATGGAGAGTTAAATATGGTGGTTGAGTCCTTGCATTACGACTGGTGCCATGGTATTTATTCCATCTCCAGCTGATGGACATTCGGTGTGTCCCCAACCTTGGAGTGTTACGGCCTGTGCCCAATACACAGCTGAGGGTATCTCCTGGTGAGCCTGTGTAATCATTCATCTAGCTCACACACCCGGAGGTGGAATTGCTTGTTTGCGGGGTATGCACATTGTTTATTTTTCAGGGTGCTCACATGCTACCCCTACGATCGCGGAGCTAGTTAGACGGCCCTCAAGCCGGGCAGGAAAGGCCATATCCCATACTTTCTGGCCAACACATTTTCCCACCCTACCTCCTCTTTGCCTATCTCTCTTTCAAAAAAAAAAAAAATGCCCTTCTTGGGGCACCTGGGTGGCTCAGTTGGTGAAGTGCCTGCCTTCAGCTCAGGTCATGATCTCAGCGTCCTGGGATCCAGTCCCACATCTGGCCTCCTGCTCAAGGGGGAGCCTGCTTCTCCCCCTCCCTCTGCCTGCAGCTCTGCCTGCTTGTGCTTGCTTGCTCTCTCTCTCTCTCTGTCAAATAAATACATTAAATCTTAAAAAAAAAAAAAAAAGCCCTTCCTTGCTGTTTTAATGAGCATTTCCCTGGTTATTCCTGAAGGCGAGCGTCTTGTCACGGTTAGCATACGTGCTCACATTTCTTCTATGAGTTGGCTCTTCATTTACTCATTGATTCCTAAAAGTTCCTCCTTTCTTGTGCGTACTTCTCTCTCGCTTGCCTCCTACGTTGAAATTACTCTCTCCCAGACTGTTATTGTATTTTAAATATTTACAGAGTCTTGCAAGGTACCCGAGTTTTATATTTTGAACTAATTACATTTACTTTGCTTTTTGTTGCTTAAGGTTGTTTATTGGTTATTGTTCTTATGCTGTTTAAATAATTAGAACAAACTATAGAAAGACCACTTCATAATCACTGGGACAGAGAAGGAGCTTCTTGGGTTCTTTTTTCCATTAGATTCTTCATCCCTAGTGGAGTTATTTGTGTATTGTGCAAATTTATTTTTCCAAATGGACTGTCGATGGTCTTGACTGCACTCATGGAATAGTCTCTTTCCCCCTGGCTGGTGGTGCTGGTTGCCTCCCGGCACAGTCCCCACGAATGTGGCTTCCTCCCTGGACGCTGTTCTGTTCCTTCCCCCTGCACCACATGGCTCATGACAGTCCTTCCCCACAGCCCTTTCACCTCGGCCCCAAGACTTCCTTCCCCAGTTCTGACTCTTCAAAAGCATCTTATCCATCTTACCTTATCTTCAAAAGCACCTTTAGTTTTCCATATAAATTTCTGAATTAGGGGCACCTGGGTGGCACAGCGGTTGGGCGTCTGCCTTCGGCTCAGGGCGTGATCCTGGCGTTATGGGATCGAGCCCCACATCAGGCTCCTCCGCTGTGAGCCTGCTTCTTCCTCTCCCACTCCCCCTGCTTGTGTTCCCTCTCTCGCTGGCTGTCTCTATCTCTGTCGAATAAATAAATAAAATCTTTAAAAAAAAAATTTCTGAATTGATTTGTAAGCTTTCACAAAACAATTTCTGCAGGGCTTTTAAGTGAAACTGTTTTAAGTTTGCAGGCAAATTTGGAAAGAATTGACATGTTTGCAATGCCAGGTCTCCTCCTCTAGGAATGGGCCGTTCTCTGCATTCACCTGAATCATGTTTCAGGGTTTGGTTTTTGTTTTTTTTCATAATTACAGACTGGCCACCTGGTGTTAATTCTGATTTTAAAAAGGACGCTTCTAATATTCCCCCACAATGTGTGATGTTTGTTGTAGGTTTTGGGCAGATACTCTCCCATGTCGAAGAAAGCCCCCCCATCCCTGGTTTGTTAAGGTAGGTTTGTCTCTTGATGAATGGCTGTTGACTTCTATGAAACCTTTCTCCTTATGTCTAAGGTAAGAGAATAACTCATTCTCCTTCGATCTAAATGTGGTAGGTTACACTGGGATTTATCTTTCTGGATTCATTTAAATTATTTTTTTCCTTTTTTACCCAAATGGTAAATATGCCATTTCAAATTGGATGGTAAAAAAGAAACAACGAAAGCTGAAAGCAAAATATGACACCCTCCTGCTATTCCCTGGCCACCCCCCTTTCTTATCCTACAAAAATAGTCACTTTTAAGTTTGTAATTTTTGTGGTAAGGTATTCATCTCCGTGTTTCTAAATAAGGAGTTCACACCGGTTTTCTTGGTCTGTGGCAGGACACCAAACCCGAGGCTTCTCTTCATTGCACTCTGCTGGTGAACGGCCTCGTGTCCTGGGTCCTAGGCTCTCTGTTTCTTGGTTCTTGATTCCTCCGGGGCAGGAAATAGACTGGGGCTAGGGCGGCCCTCACTGGGGGCTGGTCAGGTGCCCCCTGCTCTTGATGACCCTGAGGGGGAAGGCATGTGACCATGAGA